>NC_091162.1:16910813-17038313 GCF_040958095.1 Procambarus clarkii
ACACAGGTGGAAACTTAGTACCCAGATGAGCCACAGAAACGTTAGAAAGAATGTCAGAGTAGTTAACAAATAGAATGCATTAGACAGTGATGTGGTGGAGGCAGACAGAGAGAGAGAGAGACAGAGAGAGAGAGAGAGAGAGAGAGAGAGAGAGAGAGAGAGAGAGAGAGAGAGAGAGAGAGAGAGAGAGAGAGAGAGAGAGAGAGAGAGAGAGAGAGAGAGAGAGAGAGAGAGAGAGAGAGAGAGAGAGAGAGAGAGAGAGAGAGAGAGAGAGAGAGAGAGAGAGAGAGAGAGAGAGAGAGAGAGAGAGAGAGACAGAGAGAGAGAGAGACAGAGAGAGAGACAGACAGAGGGAGAGAGACAGAGAGAGAGACAGACAGAGACATAATAAAACAGGTCTATACACCACCCAGGCGGGGCCGCTGGGGAGGCGATATGACCACAATAAAAATCTTAATTACAAAGCTGTGACCCTGACTCGACCCCCGACACCAGTCAACAACACCACCGATCAACACCACCACAACCACGCAACACCAACACCAGCCAACACCACAACCAACACCACCACAACCAGTCAACACCAACATCAGCCAACACCACAGCCAACACAACCACAACCAGTCAACACCACCACCACCACACAACAACTATCAACCAAAACTACCACTGGGAATGAGGAAGGCAAAACAACACATGAGATGAACCTCACAACCCAGCAACAACCTCACGCCACCAACCTCACCCCGCTCATCAACCAGCTGGACCAGAGAGCACAGTAAACTCCAGGAACCAGAGTCACGAAGCGGTTACGCAAGTACTTAACGAACGTGTACATCTTTCCTCAATCTTTGACGCCTTTGGTTACATTTATTAAACAGTTTACAAGCATGAAAACTTGCCAATCAACTGTTGTTATTGTTATAAACAGCCTCCTGGTGCTTCGGAGCTCATTAACTGTTTTATAATTGAAAACAAAGCCGCCAAAGAGTGAGAAAAGATATACAGGTTCGTATGTGCTTGCGTAACTGCTTCGTGAATCTGGCCCCCCTGGTTCAGTATCACACGACAGAGAAAGAAAGGAGTAAAAGAGAATAAGGAATGTACAGAGAAATAGGAGCCTAAAGACAATAGCAAGACACTAACGAGACTCAGAAAGTAGTCAGTAGGGAAGCTGAGAGCAAATATGAAAAAAACGACATAGCCGTCAAAACTAAGTCCCAACCCAAGCCTTCATATAACTATATACGGTGAAAAACACCAGCAAAATACCCTAAGATCAGGTTGAGAGGGGAAAATTATCAGAAAACGATATGGAGGTATGTGAGGCAGACAATAAGAGACTTCACGTCTTTATAAAAGAACCAACATGGAGGCCAAGATGAAAGGTGGCCCAAAAGGCTCAACACATGACACAATCCCTGTAGAAAAAGTTCAAATATCACCTAGAGGAACTAGACCGGGAGCAGGTCGGCCGAGCGAACAGCACACTGGACTTGTGATCCTGTGGTCCTGGGTTCGATCCCAGGCGCCGGCGAGAAACAATAGGCAAAGTTTCTTTCAACCTATGCCCCTGTTACCTAGCAGTAAAATAGGTACCTGGGTGTTAGTCAGCTGTCACGGGCTGCTTCCTGGGGGTGAAGGCCTGGTCGAAGACCGGGCCGCGGGGACACTAAAGCCCCGAAATCATCTCAAGATAACCTCAAGATAGACGTGACGAAAAAAAGTAAGAACTAAATATCACAATAGCGGGTATAATATATGATTAGAGAAGTATTTTGTCATCCTCTAACTAAAATTTTCAATAAAACACCTAAGACAGGAGAGAGTCCCACAAGACAGGAGAGAGTCCCACAAGACAGGAGAGAGTCCCACAAGACAGGAGAGAGTCCCACAAGACAGGAGAGAGTCCCACAAGACAGGAGAGAGTCCCACAAGACAGAAGAGTCCCACAAGACAGGAGAGTCCCACAAGACGGGAGAGAGTCCCACAAGACGGGAGAGAGAGTCCCACAAGACAGGAGAGAGTCCCACAAGACAGGAGAGAGCCACACAAGACAGGAGAGAGCCACACAAGACAGGAGAGAGCCACACAAGACAGGAGAGAGCCACACAAGACAGGAGAGAGCCAAACAAGACAGGAGAGAGCCACACAAGACAGGAGAGAGCCACACAAGACAGGAGAGAGTCACACAAGACAGGAGAGAGCCACACAAGACAGGAGAGAGCCACACAAGACAGGAGAGAGCCACACAAGACAGGAGAGAGCCACACAAGCCAGGAGAGAGCCACACAAGACAGGAGAGAGCCACACAAGACAGGAGAGAGAGCCACACAAGACAGGAGAGAGCCACACAAGACAGGAGAGAGCCACACAAGACAGGAGAGAGAGCCACACAAGACAGGAGAGAGAGCCACACAAGACAGGAGAGAGCCACACAAGACAGGAGAGAGCCACACAAGACAGGAGAGAGCCACACACAAGACAGACAAGAGCCCCGTACCTACCTACCTACCTACCAACACTCTCATTAATGAGACAGATGACGGGGGGGTTCTTTTGTGCCCCCCCCCCCCCCGGTTAGACAGACCTGCTCCTCTGTCCTGCCTCACTTCATATAACCACCTGCTCATCCTGCCTCACGGGTGAGGTAACCTCATATGTCGCGGGTCAGGTCAAGTAACACAACGTTATATTCTCGACTCCAAGAACCTTCACTCAAGCTAGCGAAGACAACACATAACAGCCTAGATGATCTGGTAACTCGGGAAGATGTTACACACACACACACACCCACACACACACACACACACATAAACACACATACAAGGTGACCTTTGACCTCTGCTGCCCCCCCCCCCAAACGCCTGTTCTGTGGGTCATGTATTTTTATGAGTAGAAAGGTCATCTCTCTCGGAACCCGTGTCAGAAATGGCGTCTCTGACCCCTCACCATCATAGACACCAGAGTATGCATGAGTGGGATGGCAGGATGACCTCAACCCAACAATGTCCAAAAGAGTGGGTGTTTATTGAGTTCAACGCCAGCACGTGCAATGTCATGAAGCTGGGAGCAGTCACATATTCATCCGCATGTTAATCTACCTAACTAAATATCCATATATCTATTAATCTATTAATCCGTCCATCAACGAAGGGAGGGGGGACTCCACAAGGATGATGGGTAGGGGGTGAAGGGGGGGGGGCGCAAAATGGACGAGAGGGGGGGGGGGTATACAGGACAGGAGGAATGTGGAAAGGGTATATACACACCCTACGAAACAGCTGGAGCACGGAAGGGGTACCTAGGAGAGGAGGAGGGAAAAGTAAGAAGGGCAGCCATGGGGAGGAGGGGTGGGGGAGGGGGGGGGAGCAAAAGAGGGGAAACGAGTGGTAAGAATGTTAACTGCGCCACAGCTGTTACCTCCCCTCACCCCCTCTACCCTACATACCCTCTCCCCCCCCCCCTGTAGGTACATATATACATATAGAGAAGTAAATATATACATATATATATACATATATATATATATACAATGTCACTTTACACTTGGGTCATTGACCCCACCACCAGTCCGTCAACCACCCCCTCACTATCACCACCACCACCACCATCAGCCAACCACCCTATCACCATCAACAAACCCAACCAACCACCATACGAATACGAATGGTGGTTGGTTGGCCGTCATACGAATGACACCGCCCAACCACTTCCTGCCACACAACCAACCACCCAATTCAATCGCAATTACTATACCCAACCACCACAACGCCTCCTCGCCCCCCCCCCCTTGCCTGATACCTCACTGATACTCATCTTCCTGGGGGGGGGGGGTAATCCCATCCCTCATTATCAGGGGGTCTAATGGCCCCCTTACACTTATTAGGATCTGGTTCAGTATCGCTGCTAATTCAATCGTCAGAAGCCATCGGTGCTATTAGAACGTTCGCTGTTATCAACGCAATCACCTAACTGCTCCTAGGGCAGTAGAGTAAGGAGGGGGGGGGGGGGGGGTGGGGGGGGTGGGTGTAAGGAATGTTGGGGGGGGGGGGGGGTGCTCAACTAACTGTGTTTTGTGGGGGGGCGGAGGGGAGGGGGGGGGAGCAGGTTGAGCCTCGGCTCTTTGGTCCCGCCTCGCAATTTATTAAGCCAACTGAAGCACAGGTTCCTGGATATAGTGTGTGTGTGTGTGTGTGTGTGTGTGTGTGTGTGTGTGTGTGTGTGTGTGTGTGTGTGTGTGTGTGTGTGTGTGTGTGTACAATACAAAACACCAAACACACGAGCTATGACTGGCAGAGCCACACACGCTAGTCACAGACAAAAACAAACACACACACACACACACACACACACACACACACACACACACACACACACACACATACACACACACACACACACACACACACACACACACACACACACACACACACACACCAATGAGGCGGATTTCGCATCAATGTGCAATCATTATTTAACAAAAAAAAATAACAAAAGATCTAAATTGACAATTAGCCGGAAATATAATAGACCGATTCAACTAAAATTGGACAATGGAAATGCCAGATGAGGCAGCCTGTCCTCACACTTGATGCACCCCCCCCCCCCCCAAATGTTTACGCTATCACCTACAGGGTGGAATTTCTTGGTGAAAATTAAATCGGCCAATAATGACGATTTTGGGATTAACGATCGCAGGCCTCGAAAGGCTAGTTGGGTCGTGTAGGTGTGTACGCTTCTAGGTTATCTTGAGGTTATCTTGAGATGATTTCGGGGCTTTTGAGTGTCCCCGCGGCCCGGTCCTCGACCAGGCCTCCACCCCCAGGAAGCAGCCCATGACAGCTGACTAACACCCAGGTACCTATTTTACTGCTAGGTAACAGGGGCATAGGGTGAAAGGCTAAAAACCACTTCACTTTGCCCTTGTAAAAGATGGTGGTGAGGACAGTCCCCCAAATCAGTAACAACTCAGCCAAAAACGCATATAATTTCAAAGGTTCTTCCCAATACTGCCTGGAAACCAACAAGATTAGATTTTCAACAAATAAATGGGGGGAGAGGGGGTGTTCGATTGTTGCAGCCTTACACATGACCCCCAATATCAACCCCCACATCTACCCCCCCCCCTCAATATCTACACCCCCCCCCCACACACACTTACAACCCAACATTCTCCCCGCACCTCCCCTCCCTCCCTCCCCCCTCTCCATCATCACGCAACATGAGTGATGAGCCACATAAACCCTCCCTCCCCCCCCCCCCTCGCCTCAACATAGTGTCAGCCATCTCTCCCACCCACTCAATCTTCCCTATTTTACGATCCCACGTTAATTGCACTTCCTCGTTTCCGTCCTCCAGGTTCCTGTATCGCCTCACACACACCTCTTGGCCCTGATTTGTGCTGTAATTGTTTCTGATTATTCCTCTCAGTCTCGAGCGTAAATAGAAATTACTTTCCTTGGTAATTGAACGAAACTGTTGCTATCTTGAGATTGGAACTGGCAGATAAACGCCTTCTCCTCTCAACGTTAAACCAAAATTAGAATTTGCTAATAATTTTTTTTTTTACACTCTATCCGTGGTTATTTTCACCCGTTTCCTTCACCTTAAATCATAAACATTAGGCCAAATTAAATTTTTCTTTGTCGGGAGCGACAAGGAAAATATTAAAAAAAAAATTCAAAATACATTTTTTTTTATTGTGGAGATAATGTTTAAGGTGAGATGGGAATACTGTTGAACACAAGGGACAGAGGTAGTGATCCGCAGCCCTGTGTCTCAGGCAGCTTGTCCCCGCGCTTATAACGTCGTATTCCAGACGCTGCCACGGCAACCCGTCCTCTTAAAAATAACGTCGCTTTTCGCTCGTATGCGCGCTATGGCCAAAAGTGGACATAATTTGAAATGAAATCGACTCACAAAAGTGACGTACTGTCCCGTTTTCTATTTGAGTCGTCCGGGCTACTCGGAAAGGTTAGGAGAGGAAACTTTCAATCAACATTTTTTATACAAATTTGAAACTTTACGAGAATTTCCTGACCACCTAACCTACCAGAGGACCCTTAACTTACTGTTGTTGAAAAAAAATCCCAAATTTATTTTCATTTTTTTCATTTTCAAATTACGTCCACTTTCGGCCATACGGGCAAACGGATAAAGGTATCAACCAGGCCAAAAGGAACGTTATTTTGAAGAGGACAGGTTGCCACTGACAGGTGACCAGGGGCTTCCAACCACTTAGAATAGTAACACCTATACCATTCACTTTAACAGCAATACCAACATATGAGACCCACAATGACAGCCCATTATCCCCAAGACGGCTGGCACCAAACATCTGTTTCTATTAACGTTTCGATGGCGTTTATTTGGACATGTTCGCCTGGTTCCTTATGTTTGAAATGCTTGGCAGTCTTTTTCATAGCATTCTCTCTCATTTATTGAGCTACGAACATTATGAGAGGACACTGCTACGCCTGAAAGACTGCAGAAAATGGAAGAGATACGCGGACAAGGACCTGGGATAGGACAGAGGGAAGGAATGACCCCAAGCACTCGAACCATCGGGGATCAAACGCCGACCTGCAAGAAACGAGACCGACGCTGTACAATCTACATCTTTTAAAACTACATTTATTTGTATTTAGAAAGTTTCTGCATAGCTGCATAGCTATTTTTTCCAAAGTGTGACTTTAATACACCTTGCTTTGGGCTCTGCATTGGTAACTGGGACTGAAGTTTCAACTGATTCCTTTTGTTACTCACTTTCCTCTTGTTCTATTTCTTTGGTTCATCTTTAACCTCTTATCACAGATAAGTTCTCATGTGTAGTCACCCGTGTCTTAACCTTTTCTGTAGATCTATTTTGCTTCATACCAAGATGTAATATTAGAGTGGTTTCTAGGATCAATGTCCATATTCCCCCTTCAGAGCAGGAGAGATTGCTGAAATAGAGGGAATACAGAGAACATATACGGCACGCATAGATGCAATAAAGCACCTAAATTATTGGGATCGTCTCAAAGCCCTCCAAATGTACTCACTAGAAAGAAGACGAGAGAGATATCAAATAATATACACCTGGAAGATACTGGAGGGCCAAGTACCAAATCTACACAGTAAAATAACAATGTACTGGAGTAAACGATATGGAAGAAAATGTAGAATAGAACCAGTGAAGAGCAGAGGTGCCATAGGCACAATCAGAGAACACTGTATAAACATCAGAGGTCCGCGGTTGTTCAACGTCCTCCCAGCAAGCATAAGAAATATTGCCGGAACAACCGTGGACATTTTCAAGAGGAAACTAGATTTATTCCTCCAAGGAGTGCCGGACCAACCGGGCTGTGGTGGGTATGTGGGCCTGCGGGCCGCTCCAAGCAACAGCCTGGTGGACCAAACTCTCACAAGTCAAGCCTGGCCTCGGGCCGGGCTTGGGGAGTAGAAGAACTCCCAGAACCCCATCAACCAGGTATCAACCAGGTACCAGGTATCATACCCTCCGGTCTCCGTATGGTCTGCCCTCGTGTTTGAGCACCGTGTGGTCAATCAGACTGTTATATAGATATTGCTCTTACTGTCTGGACTAAAAAAAAAACTGCTTTTAGTTTTACTGTTTCATAAGCTTCCACAACGGAGGCGTCCACAACGGAAGCATCTGAGCCAACGGAAACCCCCCACAACGGAAGCCTCCGAGCCAACGGAAACCCCCCACAACGGAAGCCTCCGAGCCAACGGAAGCCTCCAAGCCAACGGAAGCCTCCGAGCCAACGGAAGCCGCCGAGCCAACGGAAGCCTCCGATCTAACGGAAGCCTCCGATCTAACGGAAGCCTATGAGCCAACGAAAGCCCCCACAGCGAAAGCCTCCACAACGGAAGCCCCCACAGCGAAAGCCTCCACAACGGAAGCCTCCACAACGGAAGCCCCCACAGCGAAAGCCTCCACAACGGAAGCCTCCACAACGGAAGCCTCCACAAGGAACACATTACACAAAAAAACAACATTAAGACATATTTCCGGAAACTCTCATCTTGTACTCCCAATGCTCAATGTCTTGTACTCCCAATGCTCAATGTCTTGTACTCCCAATGCTCAATGTCTTGTACTCCCAATGCTCAATGCAGGTCGGGGTTCAATCCCCGACCGTCCAAATAAGTGGTTGGGCACCATTCCTCTCCCCCCCCCCCGTCCCATCCCAAATCCTTATCCTGGCCCCTTCCAAGGGCTATATAGTCGTAATGGCTTGGCGCTTCCCCCCTGATAATTCCTTCCCTCTCGTAACCACTGTAACCTTCCCATCCAACACCGTTGTTGTTTAAGATTCGCTACCTGGAACAAAAAGTTCCAAGTAGCACGGGCTATGGCGAGCCCGTAGTTCTCCAACACCGTTCTTCACACCCGCCAGCAACCTTATGATTCCAGCAATAATTAAAACTTGTGTAATAAATTCTGTGAAAAGAACCCTACAACCCACTCCCTCCCCCCCCCCACCATCACCCCCTCCGGAGGGGTCGCTGAAGGTGTTGGATTGGCTTTCAGGGGTCATTAATTGTTATGTAGTTACATGTGGAGAGAATGGTTCTTGAGTGAGGGTGAGGCCGCGGCAGTGGGTATATAATCTTGTTCAGGTCACGATGGAAGGAACGCTAACACAATACTTGCAGAGTGAGTGAGTGAGTGAGTGAGTGAGTGAGTGAGTGAGTGAGTGAGTGAGTGAGTGAGTGAGTGAGTGAGTGAGTGAGTGAGTGAGTGAGTGAGTGTGTGTGTATTCGCCTAGTTGTGCTTGCGGGGGTTGAGCTCTGCTCTTTCGGCCCGCCTATCAACTGTCAATCAACTGTTTCTACTACTACTTTTTTTCCACACACCACCCACCCACACACACACACACACCAGGAAGCAGCCCGTGACAGCTGACTAACTCCCAGGTACCTATTTACTGCTAGGTAACAGGGGCATTCAGGGTGAAAGAAACTTTGCCCATTTGTTTCTGCCTGGTGCGGGACTCGAACCCGCGCCACAGAATTACGAGTCCTGCGCGCTATCCACCAGGCTACCAGGCCCCCTGGTGTGTGTGTGTGTGTGTGTGTGTGTGTGTGTGTGTGTGTGTGTGTGTGTGTGTGTGTGTGTGTGTGTGTGTGTGTGTGTGTGTGTGTGTGTGTGTGTGTGTGTGCGCGCGCGCTCGCAGGCGCGAGAATGCATCCCATGGAAAATATATACAGCAAAAATCAAGTAATAATTTCAACTGTCATTCTCTCCAATATCAAAAACTTCAACCACCACCACCACCAAACTCTCCCTCCCTTCTTCCCCCCCCCCCCCCCCACCCCCCCCCTACCGTCCAAGTGGTTAGACACCATTCCTTTCCCTCCGTCCCATCCCAAATCCTTATCCTGACCCCTTCCAAACACTATATAGTCGTAATGGCTTGGCGCTTTCCCCCCTGATAGCTCCCTCCCCCACCCCACCATGATCCACACACCACCCACACAATAACCAATTAAAAAAAACAGCAAAAAACAAATTTCACAACCTAGAAATATGCGTTTTTTCAAGCAACCAATTATAAAAAATGTGATTTACACCATCGACTTCACACGCATAATAGCCAATTATCACCAAAAGGGGGAAAAGAATAAAAAAACAAAATCTTACCAATCTAGGAATGCTCTTCACCTTGTGTATAATCAGGCATTCTCAAGTAGAAGATGTTTGTTCTGCCCCCTACGGAGATAATGAACCCCGCCCCCCGCCCGCCCCCCCTACCCTACAGGAAGCCTAATATCGCAGACCCAAAATATACCAAAAAAAACAGAAATGGTTGTGGATGTATATCTATTCTCCCCCCCCCCCTCGTGAACGTGGTTTTGTATAGCAATATGCCTGTAGTCGGGGGGTGAGGGGGGGGGGAAGGAGGGGGATTGGTGGTTGATAATTGTGAGTCCAGGTCACTATTATTACATATCACTATGATTCTAGGTCACTATCATTCCACATCACTATAATTTCAATTTACAAAATTTTCAGGTCATCACTGTCCCAAGTTTAAACGTTTCCAGGTTTTGGTCCGTATGTATGTATGTATGTGTGCATGTATGTATGTATGTATGTATGTATGTATGTATGTATGTATGTATGTATGTATGTATGTATGTATGTATGTATGTATGTATGTATGTATATGCATGTATGTATGCATGCAATTAGATATTCTCGATGACTATTTTACGTCTAGCTAGGCCTAGGACAAGTTGTGTCAGGTGTTCTGGTTTTGTTGGTAGTTGTGGATGGGGGTTGGGGCAGGTTTGTGAAGGCAGGTGTGTGTGGGCAGGTATGGGGGTCAGGTGTGTTGTGAAGCGGTCAGCATCACCCTTCCCTTCAAATGTCACCGCTGGCTGGCCTGCTTCGCTCACTGGCTACTCTCAATTATTGATGGTATCTGGGGGGCTGCATCTCTCTCCCAGCTCCCATGCTGGTCTCTATCTCCCATGGTGATCTCTCCCTGCTCCCAGGGCGGTTCCTTTCTTTTCCAACTCATAGTGTCCCCTCTTCCTCCCCCCCCCCTCGCCTGCCATGCTGAAGCTTCTCTCCTCCCACTGTGGCACATTCCTCCCATGGTGATGCCTCTCCCATGGTGATACCTCTCTCACGGTAATGCACAAGCATGACGAGGAGACTATTGACATCCGCCCCATAAGCATGAAGATACGACTGCTGACGAGAGAGAGAGAGAGAGAGAGAGAGAGAGAGAGAGAGAGAGAGAGAGAGAGAGAGAGAGAGAGAGAGAGAGAGAGAGAGAGAGAGAGAGAGAGAGAGAAAGAGAGAGAAAGAGAGAGAAAGAGAGAGACAGAGAGAGACAGACAGAGACAGACAGAGACAGCGAGAGAGAGAGAGAGAGAGAGAGAGAGAGAGAGAGAGAGAGAGAGAGAGAGAGAGAGAGAGAGAGAGAGAGAGAGAGAACCACTCACCTTGATGGGACTGAAGGACTGTCTCAAGATGTATCTTACCTGTGGATATAAAAAATAAAAACAATTAGCCACACGCCCCAAAAAAATTAAAATCATTCGACTTACGTGAAAAAAACAAAATTATCCAAATTCCACCAGAGAAAATAATTAATTAACCTCGATAAACATCAATGATCAAATCCCTAGCAAAACCTCTTGGGCTGGACGGTAGAGCGACGCCGGTCTCGCTTCATGCAGGCCGGCGTTCAATCCCCCGACTGTCCTTGCAAGGGGTTGGGCACCATTCCTTAACCCCTCCCACATCCCCACCGTCCCATCCCAAAATCCTTATGATATATATATATATATACATATATATATATATATATATATATATATATATATATATATATATATATATATATATATATATATATATATATTCTACCTGTGGTACAAGGTTACATGAGCCAGCAGGTGTTAGGAAAGGGTCAGTCGACCAGGTAACCAACACCTGTCACCCTTCATGTGTCAACAAACTCTTCTAACCCATCATTATCTGCTAAGTTCTCACACACAAAAAATGGGGGCCAACCCCACCCGCCCCCCACCTCGAAACACACACACACACACACACACACACACACACACACACACACACACACACACACACACACACACACACACACACAAAAGGAGTTTCTGGTTCTAAAAATAAGGGGGTTGCATGCAAGTTATTAATTAAAGTCAACTTTGATACATAGATTACTAGCCCAAAGGGTCATCTTAATTGAGAAGTCAGTCAAAAAGTGGCGGAAGTGTATATTGTGGAGGAGATTGGGTAGGCATGGCAGGATTGGGGAGGGGGGGGGGGTGTTGGGGGCTGGGGGGGTGTTGAGGGCTAGGGGGGGGTGTTGGGGGCTGGGGGGGTGTTGAAGGCTAGGGGGGGGTGTTGGGGGCTGGGGGGGTGTTGAGGGCTAGGGGGGGGGAGTGTTGGGGGCTGGGGCTGGGGGGGTGTTGAGGGCTAGGGGGGGGGTGTTGGGGGCTGGGGGCTGGGGGGGTGTTGAGGGCTAGGGGGGGTGTTGGGGGCTGGGGGGGTGTTGAGGGCTAGGGGGGGTGTTGGGGGCTGGGGGGGTGTTGAGGGCTAGGGGGGGTGTTGGGGGCTGGGGGCTGGGGGGGTGTTGAGGGCTAGGTGGGGGGGGGGTGTTGGGGGCTGGGGGCTGGGGGGGTGTTGAGGGCTAGGGGGGGGGTGTTGGGGGCTTAGGGGGGGGGAACTGAGGGGGGTTAGTGGGGCTATGTGTGTAAAATATATACAATAATTTACATATATTTCATAACACGCGCTTACAAAGTAGTACGCCTCTGACCTACCACTTGAACTAGAAGGAAGAGCGGCGGAACCTTGCCTCTTGCAAGGTCGGTGTTCGATCCCCGACGGTCCAAAGGTGTTGGGGCGCCGTTCCTTCCCTCAATCCCCATATACCAGCTCATAACCCTCCCCCCCCCCCTTCTACCCTTCCATGTGCTATATAGTCATGATAACGTACCGCTTAGTCCTGATAACAATTCTTCTCTCCAGGAACCCCCCCCCCCAGGAACCATGTTCCCGCGGCCCGGTCTCTGACCAGACCCTGCACGACGGTTGGGTCAACTGTGACGCCGCTGCACGGTCTGACGCACACATCACAGCCCGGTTAATCAAGGATCTTTATTGAGTAGTGGTGAGTAGTGCAGGTGAGTAATAGTAGTAGTGGTGGTGAGTAGTGCAGGTGAGTAATAGTAGTAGTGGTGGTGAGTAGTGCAGGTGAGTAATAGTAGTAGTGGTGGTGAGTAGTGCAGGTGAGTAATAGTAGTAGTGGTGGTGAGTAGTGCAGGTGAGTAATAGTAGTAGTGGTGGTGAGTAGTGCAGGTGAGTAATAGTAGTAGTGGTGGTGAGTAGTGCAGGTGAGTAATAGTAGTAGTGGTGGTGAGTAGTGCAGGTGAGTAATAGTAGTAGTGGTGGTGAGTAGTGCAGGTGAGTAATAGTAGTAGTGGTGGTGAGTAGTGCAGGTGAGTAATAGTAGTAGTGGTGGTGAGTAGTGCAGGTGAGTAATAGTAGTAGTGGTGGTGAGTAGTGCAGGTGAGTAATAGTAGTAGTGGTGGTGAGTAGTGCAGGTGAGTAATAGTAGTAGTGGTGGTGAGTAGTGCAGGTGAGTAATAGTAGTAGTGGTGGTGAGTAGTGCAGGTGAGTAATAGTAGTAGTGGTGGTGAGTAGTGCAGGTGAGTAATAGTAGTAGTGGTGGTGAGTAGTGCAGGTGAGTAATAGTAGTAGTGGTGGTGAGTAGTGCAGGTGAGTAATAGTAGTAGTGGTGGTGAGTAGCGCAGGTGAGTAATAGTAGTAGTGGTGGTGAGTAGTGCAGGTGAGTAATAGTAGTAGTGGTGGTGAGTAGTGCAGGTGAGTAATAGTAGTAGTGGTGGTGAGTAGTGCAGGTGAGTAATAGTAGTAGTGGTGGTGAGTAGTGCAGGTGAGTAATAGTAGTAGTGGTGGTGAGTAGTGCAGGTGAGTAATAGTAGTAGTGGTGGTGAGTAGTGCAGGTGAGTAATAGTAGTAGTGGTGGTGAGTAGTGCAGGTGAGTAATAGTAGTAGTGGTGGTGAGTAGTGCAGGTGAGTAATAGTAGTAGTGGTGGTGAGTAGTGCAGGTGAGTAATAGTAGTAGTGGTGGTGAGTAGTGCAGGTGAGTAATAGTAGTAGTGGTGGTGAGTAGTGCAGGTGAGTAATAGTAGTAGTGGTGGTGAGTAGTGCAGGTGAGTAATAGTAGTAGTGGTGGTGAGTAGTGCAGGTGAGTAATAGTAGTAGTGGTGGTGAGTAGTGCAGGTGAGTAATAGTAGTAGTGGTGGTGAGTAGTGCAGGTGAGTAATAGTAGTAGTGGTGGTGAGTAGTGCAGGTGAGTAATAGTAGTAGTGGTGGTGAGTAGTGCAGGTGAGTAATAGTAGTAGTGGTGGTGAGTAGTGCAGGTGAGTAATAGTAGTAGTGGTGGTGAGTAGTGCAGGTGAGTAATAGTAGTAGTGGTGGTGAGTAGCGCAGGTGAGTAATAGTAGTAGTGGTGGTGAGTAGTGCAGGTGAGTAATAGTAGTAGTGGTGGTGAGTAGCGCAGGTGAGTAATAGTAGTAGTGGTGGTGAGTAGTGCAGGTGAGTAATAGTAGTAGTGGTGGTGAGTAGTGCAGGTGAGTAATAGTAGTAGTGGTGGTGAGTAGTGCAGGTGAGTAATAGTAGTAGTGGTGGTGAGTAGTGCAGGTGAGTAATAGTAGTAGTGGTGGTGAGTAGTGCAGGTGAGTAATAGTAGTAGTGGTGGTGAGTAGTGCAGGTGAGTAATAGTAGTAGTGGTGGTGAGTAGTGCAGGTGAGTAATAGTAGTAGTGGTGGTGAGTAGTGCAGGTGAGTAATAGTAGTAGTGGTGGTGAGTAGTGCAGGTGAGTAATAGTAGTAGTGGTGGTGAGTAGTGCAGGTGAGTAATAGTAGTAGTGGTGGTGAGTAGTGCAGGTGAGTAATAGTAGTAGTGGTGGTGAGTAGTGCAGGTGAGTAATAGTAGTAGTGGTGGTGAGTAGTGCAGGTGAGTAATAGTAGTAGTGGTGGTGAGTAGTGCAGGTGAGTAATAGTAGTAGTGGTGGTGAGTAGTGCAGGTGAGTAATAGTAGTAGTGGTGGTGAGTAGTGCAGGTGAGTAATAGTAGTAGTGGTGGTGAGTAGTGCAGGTGAGTAATAGTAGTAGTGGTGGTGAGTAGTGCAGGTGAGTAATAGTAGTAGTGGTGGTGAGTAGTGCAGGTGAGTAATAGTAGTAGTGGTGGTGAGTAAAGCAAACAATACATAGATAAACAATCGAGACAAACGTAAAAGTAACCTATTAAAACGAAAGGGGGAGAAAAAGAGCGATAAACAGGGAGAGATGGAGAAAGAGAGAGAGAGAGAGAGAGAGAGAGAGAGAGAGAGAGAGAGAGAGAGAGAGAGAGAGAGAGAGAGAGAGAGAGAGAGAGAGAGAGAGAGAGAGAGAGAGAAAAGAGGGGGAGATAAAGAGAAGGGAATAGAGAAAGAGGAGATAAAAGATAAAAAAACAGAAGGGGCACGAGGTATAGACGCGCACGTGCCAAACCGCCTCCACCTGGGCGCCCTCAGAGACACAACCAGTCACATTATTACGTAATATACCCCACCATCCCCTCCCCCCCCCCTCCTACTCATCCCCCCAGACCCATGCCCCACGCTGCCCGTCTACAGATATCATCATCATCATCATCATCATCCTACGATAAATAACGCAGATTACCCTCCGAAACGTTAAATATACGACTGTAAGGTTTATTCAGCGGTTTTGCATAATATCCCCGCGCTTAAGTCAACGTCGCGCGCCCGAACAAGTTTCGTTACGCGACGCGTTCGTTCGTGTTATTTACTTTAGGCTTGATGAATTAACCGTCGTAATGCCGGCAAATATATCAGTGTGTCTTTGTGTTGTGTTTGTTCGTTTGCAAATGAATAGTATTATACATTGGATATAAAAGATTGGCATTCCCAGACGACACAGGGGGAGGATACGTGGCAGCGTCGCGCTCCGGCGCACTGGTGCCAACACCAGCCAGCCGTCAACCCTCAGTTCGAATCCCTTGGTGCCTCACAAATTCAAAAACAAAAATATGGTGCCTTCAAACCCGAAAGATGGGGGGTGGGTGGGTGGAGGTGTTTGGGGCTTTTAAATACAGATTAGGAAGATAAATGAGGATGAAGAAGGAGAGTGTGAGTTAATGAGGGTGTGGTGGAGAGTGCGTGGTGGAGGGTGGCGCCCTCAGGGTGGCGTCACCGCGGACGGGCGGGAAGCGGCGCGGTTGGGCACATCGAGCACTATTTTTGGTCATGTAACCCAACCTTCCCCCCCGGCCCACACCTGGGGCACGCGCCCTCCCCGCACGCGCGCTCACTCACGCTCTCACACGCGTGAGACACACACACACACATATACACATCTACACACACACACGCGTACGCGTGTACACACGCATACATACACACATATATACACCTAATAGGCTCGGGAATCTGTACACCAGTTGATTGGACAGTCGAGAGGCGGGACCAAAGAGCCGAAGCTCAACCCCCGCAAGCACACCTAGGCGTGTACACACACGCACACATGCACAATATAATGACACATATTACTGATGCTTCAGGCGAATGATGATCTCCGAGAGAGCGTCTTAAGTAAGTCTTGGCTGATAATGAAAAAATTATGAAAAAGACAATGACCAGGTCTGAAGCCTGGTGATTGTCTGATCCGTGAGGCTGTTTTGTCTTCCTATGGTCGAGGAGCCACGTGGCTCTCACAGCCTGCCTGATCCAGCAGGAATCTGTCAAGTTCCTTAAAAGCTTCCACTGTCAAGCAGGACAGTCAAGAGGACATTACTTATGTATGATGACAGGAGGTTTAAAAGTAATGGGCATCTGATGTTTACTATATACACACAGATGTTTACATTACTATATACACACAGATGTTTACATTATTATACACACACAGATGTAAACATCACAATTATTGAACACTTTCTACCAGATCTTTCGCTCCAGTATGTTGTAATTTTACTGTATAGGGAAAATATCTCTGGAGCAGGTCGACGGGATTGAACCAGCGTTTTCTTGCTAACATTCATACCCAGACCTCACTTGATGCATCAACCCATCCTCACATAGGCTGGTTAAAGCAGCGGCCGTCCTCCCCAGACGCATTCATCAATTTTGGAGGACGGGCTTTTACACCAGCCCGTCCTCCAAACAAAGACCCAAAAGTGATTCCATCCACCCGCCAAACCCCCGCTGTTTATGAATGAAAAACGGTTTATACACGACTCACAACTGATGACGTTCGAACACTTCCGGAACAAGTGTTTCACTGACGAATTTTGTTCGAACCACAACGCTGTAAATGCTTCACCCACGTACTACAAATACAAATAATCGCCAACAGAACCTAAACACCTAACCTAACCTATGCCTATATATGCACAATATGCTAATATATTATAATATTAATCTATATTTGAGAAAATTCCCGTTTTGAATGAACAGCATGTAAAAATTGATGAATGCGTCTGTGGGGTCGACCGCTGGATGGAATGGACTTGAGTCGAGGACGGGTTCGGATAATGAGGTCTCTACCGAGGCCTCGACACCCACCTGAGTTTTACCCGATGTTTGAGTGCCTCTTCACCTCACCCCACACTCCTTCGACTCTCACTTGTGTATTAAACCGAAAAGTGTACATTATATATTCTTACGGGGCTATTCATGCCCGTGCCACCTCTTAGGTGACTTAATCTTTATCAATCAATTACGCATTCATTCTTTACCTGAAGATGATCCAGAGAGGAACGAAGCGTTATAGAAAGTAAATACTTAAAAAATGAAGAGTTTCTTTACCATTAATACTGATAACTTGATTGATTTTCTAAATACTAATACTAAGAAAATACTTAAAACATAGAAAGGCTAGATTATAAGATGAACAATGTCAGCAATGGCATTTATATATATATATATATATATATATATATATATATATATATATATATATATATATATATATATATATATATATATATATATATATATATATATATATATAGTAAACAAGGTTCGGAGTTATACAATTGTTGCATTCGAGGGAAGGTCAAGTGTTGACCTAAGCTGACCTCGATAAGCCTGACAGGCATCCAATCCCCCCCCCCCCCAAAGGTAAACCAAAGGTAAGCCAAAGGTAAGCCTCGGGTATGCTTAATAACTGTGATGTGATACACATCAGCTCTCAAAGATCTTACAGTCGTGTTTATCGTCAGTATTGCTGACGATGGCACTGCCCGGTGTGGAGGAGACGAAGATGAGACTATGAGCAGAAGGAAGAGAGAAGCATGGGAGGGAGGAAAGGAAGCATGGGAGAGGCGGAGGAGAGCATGGGAGAAGAAAAAATGAGAAACGGGGAGCACTTCTGCTAGCAGACCGGAGAGCAGGAATGGCACCAATGTTTTGTAACGTAGGGAGAAGAGGTAGAGGGAAGGAGGGAAGATGGAGAGAGACGGAGGAAGGGAAGGAAGGAGAGGGAAAGAAAAGGGAAGGAGAGGGAAAGAAAAGGGAAGGAGAGGGAGGGAGCCAGGTGAAGGAGAGGCGACAAAGGGGGGGATCAAAGAGAGGAGAGGGAGAGGGGGGAAAGTTGAGAAAGAAAGCTGCGAGATATTTTGCCTCGACTCTTGAAGTGAGGAGCAGGAAAGTTGAGGTGAGGTGAGGTAGCGATGAGGAAGAGTGAGGTAGGCGGTGTGAGGGAGGGCATGAGCCATCTGAGGGTTGGCACTGGTTGTGGCACCCCCTCGTGATTCATTCATGCCCCCCCCCCCTCCCTATCTCACCCCACCACGCCCACCTCTACGTCTCTCTCTCTCTCTCTCTTTCTCTCTCTCTCTCTCTCTCTCTCTCTCTCTCTCTCTCTCTCTCTCTCTCTCTCTCTCTCTCTCTCTCTCTCTCTCTCTCTCTCTCTCTCTCTCAGTCTCCCTACACTATAGGCCCCCCCCCTTACCTCATCCCTCACTGAACAAGGGCTGGACCTGTGTACCTGATTTTACCTGAGAACTACTAACCCTAGTGGCCTCGACGTGGACAGGAAGCCGGCGGCTTGCCGAAGGTCTCCCCCCCCCCACATCTGCCCTAAAATGATCTTCTCCACAAGGAAATACAACTTAAGGAAATCCCACTATAATGGGTTGAATATTCACAATAAATTCAGTATGTCACATATGCACTTATCCATAAGCAAGATATTGACTATACGCAAGTGCGAGAACGGGTTGTGTATCTATGAGGAAACCATTGAGGCTGGACCGAAGGGGGGGGAGGGGGGAGGGCTACCGAACCGGCGTGTCCCGGGCGCTCCTAGACGCGCGCCTTTAGCCCCTGCACCACGACATGCACCTCCTTCCGAATGTCGTTGTTGTTGTTTAAGATTCACTACTTGGAACAAAATGTTGCAAGTAGCACGGGCTATGGTGAGCCCGTTGTGGACTTACCTGGCACAGGAGCGGGGCTGTAACTCTGATTTTCCTTCAAAACGCATAAATCTTTCGCATTCTTTCCTTCCGGATTTGATAAATTATTTTATATGGGGGGAAGTTTTATTTCATAATCTTCACCCCCCATACATGAAGGCTATTATATACGGAGTCTTGCAGCGCAGTAGTCTTCGTCCTCAGTTCGCAACTCAGGGATCCCGGGGTTCGATTTCTGGGAAGCAAAGATTAAACAACGTTTCGGCATATTACCTTCCACCTAGCAGTTAAATAAGTACCCGAGAGCTATGCAACTGTTGTGGGTGGCATCCTGGGGGATGCTTGACCTGGGAGGAGAGGGGGGAGAGATGGGTTTCGATAAGACTTAGAATACAGAGTTATTACCCCTCCAGATTCTTCCGAGGATCAATGTCCCCCCCGTGGCCCAGTTTCTAGTCGGGCCTCTTATTCGGCCATCTGGTCAACCAGGCTGTTAGGTGCCGCTGCACGCAATCTGATAAGAATCACAGCCCGGTTGGTCAGGTGCTTCTCTTGTGAGGTTATTGGGGTCCTGTGTAGAGCGGGACCCCCCCCCCCCCCCCGTGGCGGGGTTGTTGGGGTCCTGTAATGACCGGTGTACAGCGGACCTCACCCCACCTGCGAGGCGCCTCAATAAACGACCCTTTGGTTACAATAAATTCGGGTAATTAGAGCAAAATTACACCAGGTGGGGACCGTGAGACAGGGTAATGGGGCGGCGCAGGCAGCGGGTGTGGAAATGGTAGTATATGGTGTGGCGGTGGTGGTGGTGGTGTGGTTGTTAAGATGGGTGGTGGTGGTGGTGGTGGTGGTGTGGTTGTCAAGATGAGTGGTGGTGGTGGTGGTGGTGGTGGTGGTGGTGGTGGTGTGGTTGTTAAGATGAGTGGTGGTGGTGGTGGTGGTGGTGGTGGTGTGGTTGTTAAGATGAGTGGTGGTGGTGGTGGTGGTGGTGGTTGTTAAGATGGGTGGTGGTGGTGGTGGTGTGGTTGTCAAGATGGGTGGTGGTGGTGGTGGTGTGGTTGTTAAGATGGGTGGTGGCGGTGGTGGTGGTGGTGGTGTGGTTGTCAAGATGGGTGGTGGTGGTGGTGGTGTGGTTGTTAAGATGGGTGGTGGTGGTGGTGGTGGGGCCAGACGTGGTGCTACACCACCACCACCACCACCAAACAGGGAAGAACGTGAAGTACCCGACCGAGAATTTCAGGAGGTCGCTACGAAAGAGCCAACGTGAAGACGAGTGACGTTGAGAGACCAAACCTGGATGACATAGCTGTCACGATGAAGGAGGTGAAGAGACACAACAAAATCAGTATTCTCAGACTTAATATCATCATGGCTGTTGAACGAGGCTGTCGAGGCACTTTGTCATTCGCTCTAACTAAAGTTTTCAATTACTTTCAATTAGTTTTCAATTTCAATTACTTTCAATTAGTTTTCAATTTCAATTACAGTTTTCAATTCAACACTTAAGACTGGAAACCCTCCATAATTTTATAAAAAAGATAAACATAGTCCCAATATTTAAAAAAGGAGGGACAGACAAAAAGCCACTAAATTACTTATGCAGCCCGCAGGCCCACATACCCACCACAGCCCGGTTGGTCCGGCACTTCTTGGAGAAAACTATCCTAGTTTTCTCTTGAAGATGTCCACGGTTGTTCCGGCAATATTTCTTATGCTCGCTGGGAGGACGTTGAACAACCGTGGTCCTCTGATGTTTATACAGTGTTCTCTGATTGTGCCTATGGCACCTCTGCTCTTCACTGGTTGTAATCTGCATGTCAATGTCAATGCTTGTCAGACGACGCTGAGCTAAGAGGGCTGAACTTCGAGGATAGATTAAGGGAACAAGTCCTCACACCCCTGGAGAGAAGACACAGAGAGGGGGCATGATCGCAACATACAAGATACTGACGGGAATTGACAAGGTGGAAGAGAACAGCCTCTAAAGTAGGACACGAGGACTTCGAGTGAAAGCTAGAAAGACAAATGAGTCGAAGAACTGACCTTAAAAGGCCAGATTTGACAAAGAATTCGAACATTAGAACAGTTAAGTTATAACGCAACGGGAGAAACAAGACCAGTAGACTGGGGACCAAGAGCTAGGCCTCACTTCTTCGTAGTTACTGATTGGTAAGTACTGATAGGTATGTACCATCACCCCACCACCCCTCAGTAAACAAACACATCCCCTCAACAAACACAAACATTCCTAAACCAACAGTCAGCAAGAACACAAGCAATCACACACACACAAAATTGGTCTTTATCTCACCACAATAAAATTTAACATGTCCTCTCTCTCTCTCTCTCTCTCTCTCTCTCTCTCTCTCTCTCTCTCTCTCTCTCTCTCTCTCTCTCTCTCTCTCTCTCTCTCTCTCTCTCTCTCTCGCTTGAAGTCTTTTTTTCCCTCCAGTTCTCTTTCTCACATGCAAGCACTCAAATACAACACACACACACACACACACACACACACACACACACACACACACACACACACACACACACACACACACACATACACACACACACACACACACACACACAGTGTGTGGTGTGGGGGGAAAAAAGTAGTTAGTAAACAGTTGATTGACAGTTGAGAGGCGGGCCGAAAGAGCAAAGCTCAACTCCCGTAAAAACACAACTAGTAAACACAGACACACACACACACACACACACACACTCGTGTTATATTTCAGTGTCATGTTGATTTGTAGAGGAAGTCTGCCTAATCGTGTCGGTCCATAAGCTTTCTCTTAATCTGACTAAAATATTAGTGTGTGTAGTCACCTTGTTGCGCTTGCGGGGGGTTGAGCTCTGCTCTTTCCGCCCGCCTCTCAACTGTCAGTCAACTGTGTGTGTGTGTGTGTGTGTGTGTGTGTGTGTGTGTGTGTGTGTGTGTGTGTGTGTGTGTGTGTGTGTGTGTGTGTGTGTGTGTGTGTGTGTGTGTGTGTTTGTGTGTGTGTGTGTGTATTTTTTTTCCATTGTCAATCCCGCATAGTATGAGTCTCTCATCATGTTACCTTTGTCTATGCTTTTCTCTAGCGACGTCAGGTCTAGTTCTTTCAGTCGTTCTTCATACCCCTTCCCCTCGCAATTACGGGACGAGTCTCGTTGCAAACATCTCAACCTTTTTCTAGTTTTCTAGTGTTTCTATTTAGTTACAGGTTTGACTATGAAGCAGCATACTCTAAGACTGGTCTCACATAGGCTGTGTACAACTATCTAAATGCCTTCTCATTTAGGCTCCTAAATGATTTTCAGGGCTCTAAAGATGTGAAGTATGCTGCTGATGGTATCCTGTTTATGTGTGTCTCTATTGTCAGGCATGGTGTTATGTCCACTTATAAGTTTTTTTCCCCTCGTCGTTATAGGGAAATAGTTCCTGGTGCAGATGATGAGTTTCCCTTCATGGTATACAATCTTTCTTGTCTCCTGGCACCTGTTCCCATGTCCATCACCTTACACTTGTTTGTGTTGCACTCTAATAATAATTTTTCAAAATATCTCTCTGCAGTTTGTCTAGGTCATCTTGGACTATCTTACATTACTGATCTGTCACGACTCTTCTCATTAACTTTGCATGATGCAAAGTAACAGAAACATACCGAGATTGTATCTGGAGATTGTACCTGGAGATTGTACCTGGAGATTGTATCTGATGATTGTACCTGGAGATTGTACCTGGAGATTGTATCTGATGATTGTACCTGGAGATTGTATCTGGAGATTGTACCTGGAGATTGTATCTGATGATTGTACCTGGAGATTGTATCTGGAGATTGTACCTGGAGATTGTATCTGGAGATTGTATCTGGAGATTGTATCTGGAAAGGGTTCTGGGAGTTCTACTTTCCAATTGTGATCAATTTTTTTCAACCAAAGAAAAGTTGTATTTGTGTCTTTTTTTGTGGGAGGGGGATGTATGTGTGTGTGGGGGGGGGAGAGGGGGGGAGATGTATATGGGGGATGTGTGTATGTGTGTGGGGAGGGGGGAGAGGGGGGGAGATGTATATGGGGGATGTGTGTATGTGTGTGGGGAGGGGGATGTATATTTTCTGGGTATGGGGGGGGGGGGTAGAGAAATGTGTGTGGTTGGAGTGTGGTACAAATTTATCATAAATAAAAACACTCTTTTCTTATAATTTTTTAATTAATATATACCCTCACTCACACTTACCCTTCATCCACTCCCACAAACACACTGTCATCCACCACGGGCACTGGTGGATGGCATCCAACACAGAGTGCCAGCCAACCTCCCCCATAGGAGGTCAACCTACCTCATTCGTCTCTGTCTTAAATCTCTGTGTTAAGATCAACCGAACACTTACGAGATCTGTCCCCTGTCACCTCAAATCATTACTGAACCAGGGGCTAGATTTCACGAAGCAGTTACCCCAAGCACTTAAGAGCCTGTATATCTTTTTCTCAATCTTTGGCGGCTTTGTTTACAATTATTAAACAGTTAATGAGCTCCGAAGCACCAGGAGGCTGTTTATAACAATAGCAACAGTTGATTGGCAAGTTTTCATGCTTGTAAACTGTTTAATAAATGTAACCAAAGCTGTCAAAGATTGAGGAAAGATGTACACGTTCGTAAGTCCTTGCGTAACTGCTTCGTGAATCTGACCCCTGGTGAGCCGCCATGATTTGAGGTAACCGGGACAGATCTCCTAAGTGAACGTTTGATCTTAACAACACACCTTAAAGGCAGAGACGGATGAGGAAGATCGACTTCGGTTCGCTCCGAAACCTTACAAGGTCGCCCATAACAATAACCTTGGGATTGAGGACGACCTCGTAGCACTTCGGAGCTCTTAAACTGTTTAGTAAACACCAAGCCGCCATGGTGCCAGTGAAGGAAGGGCACAGATTTCGTGAGTGGAGAGGCAAGTGCTCTGTGAATCCCGCCACTGATCACTCAGCTGACACAGAAAATGTGAGATTTTTAATTTAATTGGGGGGTAAGCTCGTGTAAACTTGAGGCGCGGGAGACGGAGAGGGCCAGCCAGCGGGGCACACACGTCACGGTAGAAATGTCGCAGTTTGTAAACAAAAGCCTTACGCCGTCTCAGGTAGCCTCATTTGGCAAAGGTGAGCTTGCCAAGACACATCAAGGGTGCTTACATTGGTCTAGTTAGGTCCCACCCGTGGATAAGGTTGGCATTTTGACGCTCGTCCAACTCCCCCGAGGTTAATGTCAGCCGCCACAACAACGGGAATTGTGAACATATGTCCGTCCGTCTCTGTCTCTGTCTCTCTGTCTGTCTGTCTGTCTCTGTCTCTGTCTGTCTGTCTCTCTCTAGTAAATACGCACACGCAAGGTCCTCGCAGCCGAGCCGACAGCGCTCTACAGGGGGGGTTGTAGCCCCAAGGGCCCGGGGTGCGATTCCCGGTTAAGGCAGAAACAATTTAGTAGTTCCTTTCACCTGATACACCTGATTTTTACAATTTACAATTATTACTTAACCTATCAACGGTATAGGTTAAGTAATAATTGTAATTAAGAAGCAATATGATGCTTATCTTAACAAAGAAGGTTAGGTGAGGTCGGTGTTTTCTATGAAGCTTTTCAAGGTAAACTAAAATATTCACAATCAATTAGTATGTCAAATATGCACTTATTAAATAAGCCAATATTGACTATAAGCAAGTGCGAGAACGGGTTGCAACTACGACATGGTCAAAAGGAGTTGAAACCGAAGTTCTACTGAACTTACTTAATTTAATACCCCCCTCGACTCCTTTCCGGAGGGAGTACAATTTTGAGAGCTCTATGAGACGGTCCCAATAGTTTAGGTGCTCTATTGTGTCTATGCGAGCCGTATATGTTCTCTATATTCCCTCTATTTCAGCATATTATGCATATTCTTATTAACAAAATATACCACACCCTTTACCCTCATAATGTACTCACCTAGTTGTGAGTGCGTGTGTGTGTGTACTCACCTAGTTGTGAGTGCGTGTGTGTGTGTACTCACCTATTAAGGAGGTCATAAAGGGGGAGGAGGGAGGTGGTGATGGTGGTTAAGTGTGTTTTTTCCTCACTGGTAATAAAACTATTTAATCGTCCTTACTGGGTTAAAATCTCTCTCTCTCTCTCTCTCTCTCTCTCTCTCTCTCTCTCTCTCTCTCTCTCTCTCTCTCTCTCTCTCTAATATTGGTCTCTTCTGAACCGATTTTTTTTATATAAAAATATAAAATAATAATAATTAATAAAATAAGTGGAAGAAAACGATAATAACTATTATTGTCAATTGTGATAATTCTGTTATTGACACCATTGTTATTCTCACCGTGCTAACTGTCCCGACCCCCAGCAGCAGCAGCAGCCGGGCCGGACCTCTAACTATCCCGAACATCCAAACAGGCAGTTCAAGGTCAGCCAGCCAGGGGTCATTCTGGATGACGTCCTAACAACTCGGAGACCAACAGCACCGCTGCCAATTAGGGGTAATTAAATAACACCAATCACAGTAGTTCGCGAGGTCACCTGTATCCCACTTAACACCCCCCCCCTTGCCCCTTCCCCCCTCTCCTCCCTTTTACCCCTCCCCAAACCCCCTCCCCACCACCCAGAATCCCTCAAATCACAGCCAACTTTAATATAGATTTACTTCTGTTTACCAGCTGAGGCCTAGCTGAGTGGACAGCGCTTCGGATGCGTAGTCCGGAGATTTCGGGTTCGATCCCCGGTGGAGGCGGAAACTACATGGGCAGCGTTGCTTTCACCCCTGATACTCCTATTCACCTAGCAGTAAATAGGTACCTGGTAGTTAGACAGCTGCTACGGGCTGCTTCCTTGGGGGGGGGGAGGGGGGTGTAACAAAAAGGTGGCCTGGTCGAGGACCGAGCCGCGGGGACGCTCAGCCGCGATATCATCTCAAGATAACCTTAAAGATAAGCATCTAACACTGAGGTTAGATGGTGTAAGATCTAACACCTTACCACACGGGGCAAAAATGAGTGATCAAAACTGGAACAGAATGAGGACGGAACGAAAAAAAAAGGAAAATGAAGACATTCAGATGAGAAAATTCTGAGAAAACACGACACAGGCTGCTTCTCCCAGGCATGTGTACATCTCCCCGGCTTGTGTATGTCTTCCCGGCATGTGCACGTGTCTCATGTACGTCACCACACCCCCCTGTACGTGTCTCTTGCACGGCTCCCCTGCACGTGCGTGTCTACTTGAACAAAACAAGAGGACAGACTGGTGGGTTGATCTCACAATGAACCCGTCCCAGGCAGCCCACATCACAACGATATCATCAGCCGCACGCGTAAGATTACAACATACGTCAGACACCCTCCGGAATATGCGGCGCCAAGCATGGAGTCCTTATCTTCTGAAACGCAAAACGGAGCCCGAGAAAGTTCCAAAGGCCTATCACCAGATAAGAGCGTCCCAAACTGATAAAACAGTTATTGACGACACCGTGACTACGTAACTTAACTACCCCCCCCTTGAACTACTCAAGGGGGGGGGGGTAGGGGTTCACGACAGACTCCCTGGAATGGGTGGTTTCCTAACAAGGTGACATCGGGGAGGGGGGGGGGGAGGAATCATGTGCCCATGTGAGCCACAGAGACATGAGATGAAACGAGCCCATTGAAAGTTGAGTGTCTATGCCAAAAGCCCCACAAGGAGAATTATAGCCGGGTCCAGTTAGGTGAACACACACACACACACACACACACACACACACACACACACACACACACACACGGTTGTGCGTGTTGAGCTGAAGCCCAACCCTCGCAAGTGCAATTAGGAAAGCAGACGACAAACTTTCTGTCCATAACTAATTGGACACGACAAACAGGTCCAAAAGATAACCGTTTTCAGTCTACCCTAAAAGATAACTGTTTTCAGTCTACCCTAAAAGATAACCGTTTTCAGTCTACCCTAAAAGATAACCGTTTTCAGTCTACCCTAAAAGATAACCGTTTTCAGTCTACCCTAAAAGATAACCGTTTTCAGTCTACCCTAAAAGATAACCGTTTTCAGTCTACCCTAAAAGATAACCGTTTTCAGTCTACCCTAAAAGATAACCGTTTTCAGTCTACCCTAAAAGATAACCGTTTTCAGTCTACCCTAAAAGATAACCGTTTTCAGTCTACCCTAAAAGATAACCGTTTTCAGTCTACCCTAAAAGATAACCGTTTTCAGTCTACCCTAAAAGATAACCGTTTTCAGTCTACCCTAAAAGATAACCGTTTTCAGTCTACCCTAAAAGAGGGGAAACAACCAGAGGGGAAAAAATCAGGAAGTCAATCATGAAAATTTGAGGCCATTGATCAGGCTGGGAGTTAAACCCTTCGGTCAAGGTTTTATGGGTGACGCGACCGTGAACTTTGACCTTTAGAGGTTTATATGAAAAAAACACGAGAGGATTTGGACGCCCTAGCTTAAAAATGGCTAAACTAGCCCTTACCACACCTACACCGGCCCTTACCACACCTACGGCGGCCCTTACCACACCTACGGCGGCCCTTACCACACCTACGGCGGCCCTTACCACACCTACGGCGGCCCTTACCACACCTGCGCCGGCCCTTACCACACCTACGGCGGCCCTTACCACACCTACACCGGCCCTTACCACACCTACGGCGGCCCTTACCACACCTACGGCGGCCCTTACCACACCTACACCGGCCCTTACCACACCTACGGCGGCCCTTACCACACCTACGGCGGCCCTTACCACACCTACGGCGGCCCTTACCACACCTACGGCGGCCCTTACCACACCTGCGCCGGCCCTTACCACACCTACGGCGGCCCTTACCACACCTACACCGGCCCTTACCACACCTACGGCGGCCCTTACCACACCTACGGCGGCCCTTACCACACCTACACCGGCCCTTACCACACCTACGGCGGCCCTTACCACACCTACGGCGGCCCTTACCACACCTACGGCGGCCCTTACCACACCTGCGCCGGCCCTTACCACACCTACGGCGGCCCTTACCACACCTACGGCGGCCCTTACCACACCTACGGCGGCCCTTACCACACCTACGCCGGCCCTTACCACACCTACGGCGGCCCTTACCACACCTACACCAGCCCCCACCACACCTACACCAACCCCACCACACCTACACCAGCCTCACCACACCTACACCAGCCCCACCACACCTACACCAGCCTCACCGCACCTACACCAGCCCCCACCACACCTACACCAACCCCACCACACCTACACCAGCCTCACCACACCTACACCAGCCCCACCACACCTACACCAGCCTCACCACACCGACACCAGCCCTCACCACACCTACACCAGCCTCACCACACCTACACCAACCCCACACCACACTTACACCAGCCTCACCACACCTACACCAGCCCCCCACCACACCTACACCAGCCTCACCACACCTACACCAGCCCCCCACCACACCTACACCAGCCTCACCACACCTACACCAGCCCCCCACCACACCTACACCAGCCTCACCACACCTACACCAGAGACTGTAATGGCTTCTAGTGGTTTCCTAGCAACGGCATGCCTCCTACTGCCCCCCTCACTCTTACGATGTCACGCTACCCCCCCCCTCACTCTTACGATGTCACGCTACCCCCCCCCCCCCCGTCACTCTTACGATGTCCCTCTTTCGTTGTCACCTGTGCTACAGGTGACCTGTGGCACCTGTCTTAAGCTGTTCCAAAAGCCTCTTATCAGTTTAGGTTAAATCAGGTTTAATGATCAATTTAAACAATATTATCTCCAGGCAACACACAGCCCTTTTTAACAAGACGGTCGAGTTCCCTCTCCAGCGAGACGGTCGAGTTCCCTCTCCAGCGAGACGGTCGAGTTCCCTCTCCAGCGAGACGGTCGAGTTCCCTCTCCAGCGAGACGGTCGAGTTCCCTCTCCAGTGAGACGGTCGAGTTACCTCTCCAGCGAGACGGTCGAGTTACCTCTCCAGGTAGACGGTCGAGTTCCCTCTCCAGCGAGACGGTCGAGTTACCTCTCCAGGTAGACGGTCGAGTTCCCTCTCCAGCGAGACGGCCGAGGTCCCTCTTCAGCGAGACGGTCGAGTTCCCTCTCCAGCGAGACGGTCGAGTTCCCTCTCCAGCGAGACGGTCGAGTCCCCTCTCCAGCGAGACGGTCGAGTTCCCTCTCCAGCGAGACGGCCGAGTTCCCTCTTCAGCGAGACGGTCGAGTTCCCTCTCCAGTGAGACGGTCGAGTTCCCTCTCCAGCGAGAGGGTCGAGTTCCCTCTCCAGCGAGACGGTCGAGTTCCCTCTCCAGCCAGACGGTCGAGTTCCCTCTCCAGTGAGACTGCCGAGTTCCCTCTTCAGCGAGACGGTCGAGTTCCCTCTTCAGCGAGACGGTCGAGTTCCCTCTACAGTGAGACGGTCGAGTTCCCTCTCCAGCGAGACGGTCGAGTTCCCTCTCCAGCCAGACGGTCGAGTTCCCTCTCCAGTGAGACGGCCGAGTTCCCTCTCCAGTGAGACGGTCGAGTTCCCTCTCCAGGTAGACGGTCGAGTTCCCTCTTCAGCGAGACGGTCGAGTTCCCTCTCCAGCGAGACGGTCGAGTTACCTCTCCAGCGAGACGGTCGAGTTACCTCTCCAGGTAGACGGTCGAGTTCCCTCTCCAGCGAGACGGTCGAGTTACCTCTCCAGCGAGACGGTCGAGTTCCCTCTCCAGGTAGACGGTCGAGTTCCCTCTTCAGCGAGACGGTCGAGTTCCCTCTCCAGCGAGACGGTCGAGTTACCTCTCCAGCGAGACGGTCGAGTTACCTCTCCAGGTAGACGGTCGAGTTCCCTCTCCAGCGAGACGGTCGAGTTACCTCTCCAGCGAGACGGTCGAGTTACCTCTCCAGGTAGACGGTCGAGTTCCCTCTCCAGCGAGACGGTCGAGTTCTCTCTCCAGCGAGACGGTCGAGTTACCTCTCCAGCGAGACGGTCGAGTTACCTCTCCAGGTAGACAGTCGAGTTTCCTCTCCAGCGAGACGGTCGAGTTCCCTCTCCAGCGAGACGGTCGAGTTCCCTCTTCAGCGAGACGGTCGAGTTCCCTCTCCAGCGAGACGGTCGAGTTCCCTCTCCAGCCAGACGGTCGAGTTCCCTCTCCAGTGAGACGGCCGAGTTCCCTCTCCAGTGAGACGGTCGAGTTCCCTCTCCAGGGAGGTTAAAGAACTGAATCCTGTTGGTCTCCACTAGTACATCATGCCACTAAAAAACCTCACCCATCACAGTGACTCACGGTCTTCTGCTGCTTAGGTACTCCCTTGTCCACTGAGGTACCTTCCCTCTTACTCCTGCCTGCATCTCCAACTTATGCACTCTGCCCAACCTTCTCTTTATTGTCTAATTTTTTCTCGAATGGTCAATGGTCGAATGGTCTTACCATTAACCTCGGTAAGCAGCATTTGCCATCCCTGAGCCCAAGCTGGTGATCTATTACAAAGTTCTTTCTAGAGCTTCAAGTATTTTGTTTCTCAGCCTTCTCTCCATCACCTTCCATGGTATGCAAGTTATGAACACAGGTCTGTAGTTCAGTGCCTCCTATCTCAGGCACTGAACTACGCATCAGGCACTGAAATAGGCATCCATCAGTCTCCAGAGACTGATGGATGCCTACAATATCTGTCTCCCTTGTTGTATATCACGACTACATTAGCTGTCTTCCAAATTTTTGGCAGTTCACCTGTTACCAGTGACTTGTAATACACCATTGAGAGTGGTAAGCATAGTGCTTCCGCGCATTCTTTTGGTATCCATGGTGAGAGTCTGTCATTTACTTCCGTGATAAAGCAAATACTTCGTTACCTCCCATACTGGTAATGTCAAATTCCTTCAGTGGTGCCTTGTTAGACATTCTCTTAGTTCAGGAACTTCTCCTTGCTCTTCTGTGAAAATCGACCTCCTGGAATCTCGGAATCTCATATTGAGTTCCTCACACACCACCTTGTTATTTGTAGTGAACCTGTCTGCCCCTATCCTCAGTTCCATTACCTGTTCCTTCACTCTTTTCCCTCTGATGTGGCTGTACAGCAATCTGGGTTGAATCTTTGACTATTTCCGATAATCAATTTTCGTGTTGTCTTTCTACTTCTCTTCTCACCCTGTGGTACTCATTCCTGGCTCTATGGTATCTTCCTCTGCTCTCTGGTGTTCTGTTATTCTTGTAGTTTCTTTATGTCCTTGCGTGTATGTGCGTGTGTGTGTACTCCCGAAATTGTGCTTGCAGGGCTTGAACTTCGGCTCTTTGGTCCCGCCTCTCAACTGTCAATCAACTGGTGTACAGGTTCCTGAGCCTACTGGGCTCTATCATATGTACATTTAAAACTGTGTATGGAGTCAGCCTCCACCACATCACTGCCTAATGCATTCCATCCGTTAACTACTCTGACACTGAAAAAGTTCCTTCTAACGTCTCTGTGGGTCATGTGGGTACTCAGTTTCCACCTGTGTCCCCTTGTTCGCGTCCCACCAGTGTTGAATAGTTTATCCTTGATTACCCAGTCGATTCCCCTGAGGATTTTGTAGGTTGTGATCATGTCTAACCTTACTCTTCTGTCTTCCAGTGTCGTAAGGTGCATTTCCCGCAGCCTTTCCTCGTAACTCATGCCTCTTAGTTCTGGGACTAGTCTAGTGGCATACCTTTGGACTTTTTCCAGCTTGACAAGATACGGGCGTGTGTGTGTGTGTGTGTGTGTGTGTGTGTGTGTGTGTGTGTGTGTGTGTGTGTGTGTGTGTGTGTGTGTGTGTGTGTGTGTGTGTGGCGTACATTACCCATTCTACGGTGACGGTGGGACTGACGAGCATTACAACTCTTGATTACACCTTAGCGAGGGGGGGGGGGTAAATGAGGGTGGGAGGGGGAGTGAATATGAGAGGATTAGAGGAAGGGAAGACTAGGTGTGAGGAATGATAGAGGGGGGGCACGAAGTAGCGAGGAAAGGAAGGAAGGAAGGAAGGAAGGAAGGAAGGAAGGAAGGAAGGAAGGAAGGAAGGAAGGAAGGAAGGAAGGAAGGAAGGAAGGAAGGAAAGAGAGAGAGAGAGAGAGAGAGAGAGAGAGAGAGAGAGAGAGAGAGAGAGAGAGAGAGAGAGAGAGAGAGAGAGAGAGAGAGAGAGAGACGGAAGAAAGTAGGGAAGTGGTAGAGGGTTGTGGGATGTGAGGGGGGAGAAAGAGAGAGGGAGGGAGGAAGAGCTACTGGCATTATACCCACCTGTTGTCTTGCTTCTCTCTCTCTCTCTCTCTCTCTCTCTCTCTCTCTCTCTCTCTCTCTCTCTCTCTCTCCACCTGCGAAACACCTGTGAAACATCTGTCTCGCTAATTACGACACCGTCCTTCTCTGAAACACATGTTTCGTATATAATACCTTCCTATATAGTGACTTCTACATGTAGTATACGCTATATACAATATGTACGTCACTTAACATGTGTTAAGTAACCTTTCCCCGCCTCCTTGTCCCCTTATGATAGAGACGGAGCCTTGGCAAACCAAGCCGCCAGGATTAGCAGCCTGAGCCAATCACTTAGAATGACCCGACAACCATATCAAAACATCTTGGACTAGACTGACAGGACAAAATACAACGGTGAACCGGAGGCGGCAGACTAGCACCTCGGAGCCGGTCGGCCGAGCGGACAGCACGCTGGACTTGTGATCCTGTGGTCCCGGGTTCGATCCCGAGCGCCGGCGAGAAACAATGGGCAGAGTTTCTTTCACCCTATGCCCCTGTTACCTAGCAGTAAAATAGGTACCTGGGTGTTAGTCAGCTGTCACGGGCTGCTTCCTGGGGGGTGGAGGCCTGGTCGAGGACCGGGCCGCGGGGACACTAAAGCCCCGAAATCATCTCAAGATAACCTCGCCCGGATGGCTCCCTACCTGGTGCAAGCTACCACACACACTGCGCGTAGTCCAGTCAATTGCTGTGGCTCCTTACAATGTGCAAGAGAGGGGTGGTGGTGGTGCAGCTGCGGACACTTTAATCACGCTTTCCCTCGGCTTTAAGGGCAGGGTAACGAGCCTAATACAAGTCTGAAAGGGGGCTCACTTTAGCTCAGATATCTGGAACGCACAGAGGGGCGCCCTCAGCCTTCACATTACCGGCCAAGAGAAATACAGTTGAGAGATTTGTTGGGGTCTGAGGTCATGACGTGGTATGGGCAATCTGCGTGAGGAGGAGGAGGAGGAGGAGGGAAGACGCAGGAGGAGGGTGGACGGAAGAACAGGAGGAAGAGCAGGGGGAGGAGCGAGAAGTAAAGACAAAAGATCAAGGCGCAGGGAGATGAAGTAGAGCTAGAAACTTGAGGTGTTTCCCCGGGGACTGGAGATGTTGGCTGTGGTCGACTACATCACTCACACTTCAAGTCAAACAAGTGTGATTAAGGAAGGAATTCCTGCCTTCTTGTCGCACACACACACACACACACACACACATACACACACACACACACACACACACACACACACACACACACATACACACAAAACACTTGTCTTGTGACCATCGTGTTGGGTGGACGTGGGTTGGGAGCTCCTGGATCACTCGTGGAGTGGGAGGGGTACTCAGGAAACTTCGAAGTGAAAAAGACTATAAGTGAATGTACAAGTGAATGAAAAAACCTTGGGTTTTGACCAGAGCCATAAGGTAGTGAAGAAAAACAGTTTAATTAGCGTAATTCAAAATAGTTGAGGAAATACTGTGCAGTGTGAAACCAGACCTCACCGACCTCTGACCGCGTGACCTCACCTCGGCAGCAACCCTTATATCACCACGTGGGACGACGATTGGAGATTCACTCACCTATTGTGTTAGCAGATTGTGCAAGGTATTGAGGAGCGCCTTTTTGGCTAGATTGTTACTGCAATGACTAGAAGGGGTTCAAGGTCAATCACCAGCAGGGATGAGGAGGAGGACAGATTTATAGACAAATTAATAGGGAAATTTGTAGAGAGAAGGAGTGATTGGTTGGAGGATCTAATCCAGGGGATTAAAAGTGAGGTATTTCAGCAAATACAGGATGCGGTAGAGAGGCAGAAACAAGAACTTATGCTCTATGTTCAGGAAGAGATTAGGAAGGGAAGAGAGGACTGGGAGAGGGAATGTGCTCGTATCACAAACGAATTAGGAAGGTTTAGCAGCATGGCTAAGGATAGAGTGGGATTAGTGGGAGATGGGTTAGTGACTGCGGTTGGGATGGGGAATCCCCAGGGGACAGGCTACCAGCATGACAATGAATTCCTGAGGAGACGGTCTATTATAATACATGGATTATTCGAATCTAGGGCACCAACAAGACAAGAGAGAATAGAAACAGAAAATTACGAATTGCACGAGATATTGAGGTGTATTGGAGCAGAGATGGCAGAACGCGAGGTGGATATCAATCGACGGGTTGGACCTTACAATTGTACCAAGAAGAGACCTGTTCTGGTGCAATTCTCCAATGAGGAGGCAGTGGAGTACATAATGAGGAGCAAGCATTTACTCAGAGGAAGTGAAACCCATTACAATGTGTTTATAGAGAGGTTTATGACGAAAGATGAGCAAACAGCCCACAAAAATAGATGGCAACAACGACAACGTACTAACCTCCCAGGTAATCTCACCTCCCAGGTCACATCCCAGGTCACCTCCCAGGTCACCTCCCAGGTCACCTCCCAGGTCGCATCCTCCCCAACTCAGCCCTCCTATACATCCCCCCTGCCTCAGCCTCCCAAAACCCCCCTGTCCCTTCCACATTTGCACCTCCACAACGATTCCCCTGCCCCTGCTACATCACACTTGTCAGCGACCCCAGTGGGTCAAGCCATGCCCTCCCCAAACCCACCTTCCCATCCCCCCTCCCCAAATACCCCTTCCCACTCCCCTGCCCCTTCTACCCCATTGACTTCAATTCCATCTACTCCATCCCAGCTTCCACTGCACCCCTCTTCCACTCACCCCCAAACCCCACCCAACCCTCACCCCTCCTATGCACCTCCAGCCCACATTTAACCCCCTCACCTTGTGACCCCCTAACACCTTCCCCCATCTCCCTCTTCCCCTCTTCTACCCCAAAACCCCCACCTACCCCCGATTCCCCCCTATCTAATATACCCTCTCTTCCACTCCCAGCACCCATGCTCCATTCTCATCTCACCTCAGTATCCCTCTTCCCCCCAACCTCTCAACCTCTATCTGACTCTCAGTCTCACTCTATTTCTCAACCCCCCTATGCTATTCAGACCCCTAACTTTCAGACCCATTATGCCCTTCTTACCCCCCTAGATGCCCAGACCCCATTTGCCTACCAGGCACTCCCAGGCACCCCCCTAGCACCCCCCCACTCGCCCCCACAGCCCCCACAGCCCCCACTTGCCCCCCAGACACCCCCCAGTTCCCCCCAGACCCCTGGTGAAAGGGGGAACTCTGACACCCGAGTTTCCAAGAAGAGTCTCAAGGTTTGGTACACCAATGCTGATGGGGTAGCCAATAAAGCAGAAGAGATAAAAGAAAGAGTTAGTGAGGCAGACCCAGACATAGTGGCAATAGTGGAAACTAAAATAAATGGCATGATCTCGGATGCAATCTTTCCAGAGGGGTACCAGGTGATAAGAAAAGAAAGGACACAGAGACAGGGAGGTGGAGTGGCACTACTAATAAAGCGGAAATGGGAGTTTGATGAGCTGGAAAATCCGGGTACCAATGAAAGCACAAGCTTCATACATGGAACCCTGACAGTGGATGGGAAGAAGATTGTAATCTTGATACTCTACAATCCCCCACCAAACAGTAGAAGGCCCAGGCAGGAGTACGAGGACAGCAACAAGACATGTATGGATGAACTGCAGAGGGCAGCAACTTTAGCGCATAGAATGAGAGCGAAGCTGCTGGTCATGGGGGACCTAAATCACGGAGAGATAGATTGGGAAACGAGGAATCCCCATGGCGGGGAGGAGACCTGGGGAGCGAAGCTGGTAGACGTTATTGACAGGAATTTCCTAACACAGCATGTGAAAGAAGATACTAGGGAAAGAGGAGGGGATACGCCCAGCCTATTAGATCTCATTATCACTCAGAATGTAGAAGACATCGAGCAGTTGGAACATGAAATACCACTAGGAGCTAGTGACCATTGTGTCCTAGCCTTTGACTACATGATGGAGCTTAAAATTGTGACCAAAGGACAAGAGGTCCGGGAAAGGAGACTTGATTACAGAAAAGGGGACTACAGAGGGATAAGGGACTACCTGGGAGAAGTGCAGTGGGAGGAAGAACTTAGAGGAAAAACAGTGCAAGGTATGATGACCCAAGTCATATTGAAATGCAAGGAGGCTGAAGATAGATTTATTCCAACAATAAAGAAAAAAAGCAGGAGGGAATATAATAACCCATGGTTTAATAGACAGTGTCAGGAAGCAAAGGTGAGAAGCAGGAGGGAGTGGAGGAAGTACAGAAGACAAAGGACAGAGGACAACAGGATTAGATGTAACAGAGCTAGGAATGATTACATTAACATAAGACGAGTGTCGGAAAGAAATTATGAGAACGATATTGCAGTCAAAGCGAAAAAGCAACCAAAATTACTACATAGCCATATAAGAAGGAAGATGTCGGTAAATGACCAAGTGACAAGACTGAGGAAAACAGAAGGGGCATATACAGAAAGCGACAAGGAAATCTGCGAGGTACTGAATGCAAAATTCCATGGAGTGTTCACTACCGAGCCTGAGCAGCTCCCATTGTTAGAAGAGATTACCCAAGATGAAAGACTATCAGATATAGAGGTGACAGCAGAGGATGTAATGAAACAGTTGACAACACTGGATGCAAATAAAGCTGTTGGACCAGACAAAGTATCACCGTGGATACTTAAAGAGGCAGCGCAGGCTCTCAGCGTGCCTCTGGCAATGATCTTCAATGAGTCACTTATGTCGGGAGAATTGCCCAGTTGCTGGAAGGAGGCAAATGTCGTACCGATTTTCAAAAAGGGGGATAGGGAGGAGGCACTTAACTACAGACCCGTATCACTGACAAGCATCCCCTGCAAAATACTTGAAAGAATAATTAGGCTAAGACTTGTTGAGCACCTGGAGAGCATTGGGTTTGTAAACAAGCACCAACATGGGTTCTGGACAGGGAAATCATGCCTAACAAACCTTTTAGAATTCTATGATAAAGTAACAAGGATAAGGCAGGACAGAGAAGGCTGGGCAGACTGCATATTTCTTGACTGCCAAAAGGCCTTTGATACGGTACCGCACATGAGACTGCTATACAAACTTGAGAGGCAGGCAGGAGTAAGCGGAAAGGCCCTAGTATGGGTGAAGAACTACCTAACAGGAAGGAGCCAGAGGGTAATGGTAAGGGGCGAAAAGTCGGACTGGCGAACAGTAACAAGTGGAGTACCTCAAGGATCGGTGCTGGGACCAATCCTCTTTCTAATTTACGTAAATGATATGTTTACAGGAGTGGAATCATACATGTCAATGTTTGCAGATGACGCAAAATTAATGAGAAGAGTTGTGACAGACGAGGATTGTAGGATCCTCCAAGAGGACTTACACAGGCTGCAGAGATGGTCAGAGAAATGGCTACTGGAGTTTAACACCAGTAAATGTAAAGTTATGGAAATGGGATCAGGTGACAGGAGACCAAAGGGACAGTACACAATGAAGGGGAACAGCCTACCTGTAACGATTCGAGAAAGAGACCTGGGAGTGGATGTGACACCCAATCTAACTCCTGAGGCACATATAAATAGGATAACGACAGCAGCGTACTCTACACTGGCGAAAATTAGAACTTCATTCAGAAACCTAAATGAGGAAGCTTTTAGGGCGCTTTACACTGCCTACGTGAGACCCGTCTTAGAGTATGCCGCGCCATCATGGAGCCCCCACCTGAAGAAACACATAAAGAAACTGGAGAAGGTTCAGAGGTTTGCGACGAGGCTTGTCCCAGAGCTACGAGGGATGGGATATGAAGAGCGGCTGAAGGAACTGAACCTTACGACACTAGAGAAAAGAAGGGAGAGAGGAGATATGATAGGGACATATAAAATACTCAGGGGAATTGACAAAGTGGAAATAGATCAAATGTTCACACGTAATAATAACAGAACGAGGGGACATGGGTGGAAACTGGAAACTCAGATGAGTCACAGAGATGTTAGGAAGTTTTCTTTTAGCGTGAGAGTAGTAGAAAAATGGAATGCACTTGGGGAACAGGTTGTGGAAGCAAATACTATTCATACTTTTAAAACTAGGTATGATAGGGAAATGGGACAGGAGTCATTGCTGTAAACAACCGATAGCTAGAAAGGCGGGATCCAAGAGTCAATGCTCGATCCTGCAAGCACATATAGGTGAGTATAGGTGAGTACATACACACACACACACACACACACACACACACACACACACACACACCCAAGCTCTGGAACATAACCTGGAGCACCTATGTGTGTCTAGAGACGAGCGAGGAGGAGTCAATGATACATGAACGTGTTATATATATATATATATATATATATATATATATATATATATATATATATATATATATATATATATATATATATATATATATATATATATATATATAAACGCCTCGTGAAACTCGCCATAAGTCAGGCCGTCCTCCTAAGGTTTCCCAACGTCAAGAAACGGTCGTACTAAAGTGACCCCTTATCCCAACCTAGAGCAGAGGACCCAAAACAGAAAACGGGATAGTATGTCAATTTCGCGAGCCGCCACCATTTTCTAGTACGACGATTTTTGGCCGCAGATGGCGTATACGTCAAAATGCGACGTTCTATTAGTTGGCCAGGTTGCATAAGCAACCTGGAAATTATGTGAAAAAGATATTAAAGAATTGGGACAAAGAAATCCTGAAAAAGAAATCATAAGGCCAAAAAATTGTCGTACCAGAAAAATGAAGCGACTAGCAAAAGTGACGTACTGTCCTGTTTTCTGTTTTAGGTCCTCTGGTAGGTTAGGAGAGGACACTTAACATTGACCGTTTTCTTAACATTGGGAGACCTTAGGAGGCCGGGCTGCACAATAGGCAGTGCGGGAGAAGCCTAGGCTACGCTTGCGAATAACACAATCGCTTTTAAATTCAGGGGAAACAGCAATACTAAAGAAATTGTTCACGACATTTGTGAGAAATAAAAAAAGAAGAGGGTGGGAGGGGAGTGAATATGGGAGGATTAGAGGAAGGGAGGGCTAGGTGTGAGGAATGATAGGGGGGGACAGGAAGTAGGAAGGAAGGAAGGAAGGAAGGAAGGAAGGAAGGAAGGAAGGAAGGAAGGAAGGACAACAGCTGCAACAGCTTGTTGTTGCAGCTGTTGCGTAGTACTAAGACGCACCTCAAGAAACTAAAAAAGAAAAAAAAAACGACATTCTACTGAATGAAGACTGGACCACACACCAGAAGATGAAGACGTCGACGTTTCGGTCCACCCTGGACCATTATCAAGTCGATTGTCTCTCGGAAGTCGAAACATCGTCATCTCCTCAGATGAGTAGTTTAGCCATCATATCTTCAGCCACGTTATTGTGACTCATCGTCTACATGCTACTAAAGGGGTTTCCGGATCTACCTAACGAGAGCTGTGAGGAGAGTCAGAAGGCGTCTTAACTATCCCATAACTGGTAGATAGAAGGATGGAATACAGGAGAATGTATATGAAGATGTATTTGACATGAGAGGAAGGAGGAGGAGGAGGAGCAGCTGACATGAGATATAAACACGTAGATAAGTCAAAGGAACATTAATAAAAAACTTCGTCTATACTCCAAAAACAGTGCCACAGCATTCCAAGATAGTGTTACAGCATCCCAAGATAGTGTTACAGCATCCCAAGACAGTGTTACAGCATCCCAAGACAGTGTTACAGCATCCCAAGGTAGTGTTACAGCATCCCAAGACAGTGCCACAGCATCCCAAGACAGTGCCACAGCATACCAAGACAGTGCCACAGCATCTCAAGACAGTGCCACAGCATCCCAAGACAGTGTTACAGCATCCCAAGACAGTGCCACAGCATCCCAAGACAGTGCCACAGCATCCCAAGACAGTATTACAGCATACCAAGACAGTGCCACAGCATCCCAAGACAGTGCCACAACATCCCAAGACAGTGCCACAGCATACCAAGACAGTGCCACAGCATCTCAAGACAGTGCCACAGCATCCCAAGACAGTGCCACAGCATACCAAGACAGTGCCACAGCATGCTCACCCTTTATTTCTCCCCCTACTCAATGTTAATTTTTTACCTCCCCCCCCCCGTACAAACAATTAACGCCTACTCTCCCCCCCCAACCACCCCCCCCCAACCCCCACCCCTCACCTTATACACTTTCACTCTCCCTTCCCAGACTATCAGAAGGTGGGATTAGACCCATTACCCCCTTCCTTTCCACCTCCCCCCCCCCCACCAATCAGGAAGCACTTCAACATTCCCTTATTCATTCAGTACTTCATTCATTTCATTAATTTACCAATTCACTAAACACTTCTTTCACTACCTACAAATTATTCATTGTATTAATTCGTACACTTAAAACCCCTTATATTCATTAATACAAACTATGCTTCACCCATACAAAAAAATCCTCATTAAATTTTACACTAGATCCTTCATTTGTATATAAAATAGTACATTACACTGATTCAATCTACACTGGGCAGAGTTTCTTTCACTCTGATGCCCCTGTTCACCCTAGCAGTAAATAGGCACCTGGGAGCTAAACAGCTGTTACGGGCTGCTGCTTCCTTGGGGGAGGGGAGGGGGAGGATGTGTAACAAAAAAGGAGGCCTGGTCGAGGACCGGGCCGCGGGGACGCTAAGCCTCGACATCATCATCTCAAGATAACCTCTCAAGATAACCCAATCGTTCATTCACTCAGCGGTTCCTCCCCAACATGGTTATCTTGAGATGATTTCGGGGCTTTAGTGTCCCCGCGGCCCGGTCCTCGACCAGGCCTCCACCCCCAGGAAGCAGCCCGTGACAGCTGACTAACTCCCAGGTACCTATTTACTGCTAGGTAACAGGGGCATTTAGAGTGAAAGAAACTTTGCCCATTTGTTTCTGCCTCGTGCGGGAATCGAACCCGCGCCACAGAATTACGAGTCCTGCGCGCTATCCACCAGGCTACGAGGCCCCCAGGTGGATGGATCATAAAGGTGGGGGAATATCCCCCCCTCGTTCCCGGGCACCCTGTAGATAAGGGTCTAATGACTAGGGTGTAATGACCTAGGGTCTAATGACTAGGGTGTAATGACCTAGGGTCTAATGACTAGGGTGTAATGACCTATACTTATGCCTCTCTTTACTGCGTTTAAAAAACAGCGGAAATCAGCACCTTGAGTTTTTTTTTCAGCGTTTTGGGATTTAGTGGTGAGAGCAGGTGGAGTGGGACGTGCAGCTTGCGTGTGTGTGTGTGTGTGTGTGTGTGTGTGTGTGTGTGTGTGTGTGTGTGTGTGTGTGTGTGTGTGTGTGTGTGTGTGTGTGTGTGTCTGTGTCTGTGTGTCTGTGTGTGTGTGTGTGTGTGTGTGTGTGTGTGTGTGTGTGTGTGTGTGTGAGTGTGTGTGTGTGTGTGTGTGTGTGTGTGTGTGTGTGTGTGTGTGTGTGTGTGTGTGAGTGTGTGTGTGTGTGTGTGTGTGTGTGTGTGTGTGTGTGTGTGTGTGTGTGTGTGTGTGTGTGTGTGTGTGTGTGTGTGTGTGTGTGTGTGTATACTCACCTTTTTGTGCTTGCGAGGGTTGAGCTTTGGCTCTTTGGTCCCACCTCTCAACTGTCAATCAACTGGTGTGTATGTGTGTGTATGTGTGTGTGTGTATGTGTGTGTGTGTGTGTGTGTGTGTGTGTGTGTGTGTGTGTGTGTGTGTGTGTGTGTGTGTGTGTGTGTGTGTGTGTGTGTGTGTGCGCGCGCGCGCGCGCGCGTGTATGACCATGGTGGTATTGCACACAAAACACGCACAAATGGAATCTAGTATCTTTTAATCTAGTATATAGTGTCTAGTATCTTTTTCTAGTATCTAGAAAAGAAGTATCTTTTCATTTTCTAACGGACAGAACCCAGAACATAACAGTCAACAAATTAAAATCAGGATTATCCGCCGTGAAATACTCATTCCCCCCCCTCCCCCCCCCCCAAGGTACTCAGTACTTTTTCTCATTCCCATATCAAGACACATACAACCATACAAACTAGGGTACTGTCTCATCCTTTGCCGAGGCCGCTAGGATTTTCACGAGAGTAGAGAACACAGGGGGAAACAGAAAACGTGTAAACAGATGTAAATCAGGTCTTCCAATGGACCACAGAAAACAGATTAACAACCAGCCACTTTCCACGTGTAAACTATATTTACACGAAGCCACTTTCCACCTCCCCCGCTCCCGTAAAAACGAAAATATCAAATAATAACTACTTATAAAAGTCAAATCACACAAAAGAACGATAATAATAACACTTTACGACCTTACTTACAAAGAACACATATACATGAAGTAGCTGCCCCAACTGCAAGAAAAACGACAGGTTGGATAACGAGGACTTTTCAAACGAGAGAACATTCTCAAACACTAATAATGTTACTTTTTTTTTTTTGTAAGACACTAGTGCTCTCTAAGGAAGCACAATGGTGCACACTAACAGTTGCATTCATACTTGGGAGAAGTGGGTGGCCTGGAGAGCGCGCAGAGAGCTTTTACTGTCAGAATAAATACATTCAATAAAACATCTGAATTAATGGGCACGTTCAAAATTTCTAAATTTAAATTCTCTACAGCGCAGGCGGGAGAGATACGCAGTAATGTACAATTGGACACTATTAGCGGGGCTGGTTGTAAATCTGTACACGGAGATGTTACCATGTGAGACTAGGAGGGAGTGGTACCACACGAGGCCAGGAGGCAATGGTACCACATGAGACCAGGAGGCAATGGTACCACGTGAGACCAGGAGGCAATGGTACCACGTGAGACCAGGAGGCAATGGTACCCCATGAGACCAGGAGGCAATGGTACCACATGAGACCAGGAGGCAATGGTACCACGTGAGACCAGGAGGCAATGGTACCCCATGAGACCAGGAGGCAATGGTACCACGTGAGACCAGGAGGCAATGGTACCACATGAGACCAGGAGGCAATGGTACCCCATGAGACCAAGAGGCAATGGTACCCCATGAGACCAGGAGGCAATGGTACCACATGAGACCAGGAGGCAATGGTACCCCATGAGACCAGGAGGCAATGGTACCCCATGAGACCAGGAGGCAATGGTACCACACGAGTCCAGGAGGCAATGGTACCACATGAGACCAGGAGGCAATGGTACCCCATGAGACCAGGAGGCAATGGTACCCCATGAGACCAGGAGGCAATGGTACCCCATGAGACCAGGAGGCAATGGTACCACGTGAGACCAGGAGGCAATGGTACCCCATGAGACCAAGAGGCAATGGTACCCCATGAGACCAGGAGGCAATGGTACCCCATGAGACCAGGAGGCAATGGTACCACATGAGACCAGGAGGCAATGGTACCCCATGAGACCAAGAGGCAATGGTACCCACGTGAGATCAGGAGGCAATGGTACCCCATGAGACCAGGAGGCAATGGTACCACACGAGACCAGGAGGCAATGGTACCCCATGAGACCAGGAGGCAATGGTACCACGTGAGACCAGGAGGCAATGGTACCACGTGAGACCAGGAGGCAATGGTACCCCATGAGACCAGGAGGCAATGGTACCACGTGAGACCAGGAGGCAATGGTACCACATGAGACCAGGAGGCAATGGTACCACGTGAGACCAGGAGGCAATGGTACCCCATGAGACCAGGAGGCAATGGTACCACGTGAGACCAGGAGGCAATGGTACCACATGAGACCAGGAGGCAATGGTACCACGTGAGACCAGGAGGCAATGGTACCCCATGAGACCAAGAGGCAATGGTACCCACGTGAGATCAGGAGGCAATGGTACCCCATGAGACCAGGAGGCAATGGTACCACACGAGACCAGGAGGCAATGGTACCCCATGAGACCAGGAGGCAATGGTACCACGTGAGACCAGGAGGCAATGGTACCACGTGAGACCAGGATACAATGGTACCCCATGAGACCAGGAGGCAATGGTACCACGTGAGACCAGGAGGCAATGGTACCACGTGAGACCAGGATACAATGGTACCCCATGAGACCAGGAGGCAATGGTACCCCATGAGACCAGGAGGCAATGGTACCCCATGAGACCAGGAGGCAATGGTACCACACGAGACCAGGAGGCAATGGTACCCCATGAGACCAGGAGGCAATGGTACCACGTGAGACCAGGAGGCAATGGTACCACGTGAGACCAGGATACAATGGTACCCCATGAGACCAGGAGGCAATGGTACCACGTGAGACCAGGAGGCAATGGTACCACACGAGACCAGGAGGCAATGGTACCCCATGAGACCAGGAGGCAATGGTACCACGTGAGACCAGGATACAATGGTACCACACGAGTCCAGGAGGCAATGGTACCACACGAGACCAGGAGGCAATGGTACCCCATGAGACCAAGAGGCAATGGTACCCCATGAGACCAGGAGGCAATGGTACCCCATGAGACCAGGAGGCAATGGTACCACATGAGACCAGGAGGCAATGGTACCCCATGAGACCAAGAGGCAATGGTACCCACGTGAGATCAGGAGGCAATGGTACCCCATGAGACCAGGAGGCAATGGTACCACATGAGACCAGGAGGCAATGGTACCCCATGAGACCAGGAGGCAATGGTACCACGTGAGACCAGGAGGCAATGGTACCCCATGAGACCAGGAGGCAATGGTACCACATGAGACCAGGAGGCAATGGTACCCCATGAGACCAGGAGGCAATGGTACCACGTGAGACCAGGATACAATGGTACCACACGAGAACATTGATTTCCGAAAACAAAAAGTATATAGAGAAGAGGGAAGGATGAGGAGGAAGAGGGGAAGGAGGAGGGTGAGGCAGGGGTGGTGGCAGAGGGAAACTGGGGGTCGGGGGGAGAGACTAGGGGGTGTTAAAGGGGGAGGGGTTATAGGGGGAGGGGGTTATAAGGGAAGGAGCAAGGGGGGGGGGGGAGGAGGTCGAGTCACCTGGCCATGACGTCACTGTTGTCATGGTAACGTTCAAGCGTCATCCCATCAACCCCAGTTGCCCTTCACCCGCGCTAATTACCCCCCCCCCCCTCTATATATCTCCCCCTTCCCACCCCACCCTGCCCTTACCTTGATGTTACCTTGATCCAATGAACAAATCCACAAGGACCATGGCGACGATTCGAACCTACGTCCGAAAGCATCCCAGGTACCTTGATGCCCTCTCTATCACTACCCCCCCCCTCTTCCCCTCCCATCTCCCCTCAAATCCCAACCCCCTCAACCACTCGCCCCAACCATCCCCCCCCCCTCAACCATGCGGGTTGAGATGGTTGATGGTTGTCTGGGTTCAACCATCACCTTTGCTACCCTGTACCTAAATAAAAAAAAAAAGATAACTCGGCCTATATTCACAATAAAGAAAACTCGTCGACAGCGCCTGGAACGACGGCCAAAAAAAAAGCTATTCCGTATAGTTCCTTCCACCAGGGTAAGTCTACTCCCCCAATAGTTCTCTGAAACCACCAACCGGGTCACAGAACCTTAACCCCCCCCCCCCCCCACCGCGTTCTCAGAAACCACCTGGTTCTAATAACTGAACCGATTGGGCGAAAACAATCAAATGGTGAAGGAGAACAGACCCGAGACCAGTGATGCTGGTGACCTGTCCCCAGTCACCTGAGATGGTGGGGGTGGGGCCTGGGGGGAGTAAGGGGGGGGGGAGATGAGGGAGGAAAGAGAACGGGTGTGGGGGGAGGGGGAGAGATGTAGGAGTGTGGGGGGGGAGAGATGTAGGAGTGTGGGGGGGGGGGGTGTACGTGTCGATCATGAGGAGTGCCTACTCATTGAGGGTAAGGGGGTGAGGTGAGGGGGGGGGGAGTGAGAGGGAGAAGTAAGGGGGGGGGGGGAGGGAGTGAGAATGAGTGAATTGGGGGAAGTTATCTTGAGATGATTTCGGGGCATAGCGTCCCCGCGGCCCGGTCCTCGACCAGGCCTCCTTTTTGTTACACACACCCCCAGGAAGCAGCCCGTAGCAGCTGTCTAACTCCCAGGTACCTATTTACCGCTAGGCAACAGGGGGCATCATGATAAAAGAAACTTTTTGCCCATTTGTCTCCGCCTCCATCGGGGATCGAACCCGGAACCTCAGAACTACGAATCCGAAGCGCTGTCCACTCAGCTGTCAGGCGCCCGTATAGCGCCTTACCATAAAGATTAGATGCACAAACGTTACCCATCCGTTCCCCAGCATGTTGAAGTGATCTGATGAACTACCTCCGCCCAAAATAGGCAACGAGTGCTGTCGGGTATTGGAGTTAAAAGCCAGGACGACTTTCCAAAACTTTTGTACAATCTGTTGGCTGAGCGGTTATAGTACTGGACACGCCAAGGGGGGTGATGAAACGCCCTGGCTCACCGGGTTCGAATCCTTCAAAGGGGGGGGAGGTTAAGAGTTTTCTAATGCATATATATATATATATATATATATATATATATATATATATATATATATATATATATATATATATATATATATATGTCATACCTAGTAGCCAGAACGCACTTCTCAGCCTACTATGCAAGGCCCGATTTGCCTAATAAGCCAAGTTTTCCTGAATTATTATATTTACTATAATTTATTTCTTATCAAATGATAAAGCAACCCTTTTCTCTATGTATGAGGTCAATTTTTTTTTATTGGAGTTAAAATTAACGTAGATATATGACCGAACCTAACCAACCCTACCTAACCTAACCTAACCTATATTTATAGGTAAGGTTAGGTTAGGTAGCCAAAAAAAGCTAGGTTAGGTTAGGTTAGGTAGGTTAGGTAGACGAAAAAACATTAATTCATGAAAACTTGGCATATTAGGCAAATCGGGCCTTGAATAGTAGGCTGAGAAGTGCGTTCTGGCTATTAGGTACGACATATATATATATATATATATATATATATATATATATATATATATATATATATATATATATATATATATATATATATATATATATATATATATATGCTAATCAAACTGCTGCAGGTGGCGCTCACCTTGACCTTTGACCCTTGACCTGAGTGTCTGGTGAATATAATCATGTCTCACCCCCCCGGCCACCGTCCGAGGCCCCGGCCACCGTCCGAGGACCCGGCCACCGTCCGAGGCCCCGGCCACCGTCCGAGGCCCCGGCCACCGTCCGGGGCCCCGGCCACCGTCCGAGGCCCCGGCCACCGTCCGAGGCCCCGGCCACCGTCCGGGGCCCCGACTCAACAATCCACAACAAAGTTTGTTTCCCACAAAACAGTACCGACAGGACAGAGACGGAGCGCACGACACACGGCGATGGGAAGCTGTAGGACTCTCTGTCCTTTCATACCTGTCTACTTTCCTTCCTGTCTACCTACGTCGTACCTGTCACTCAAAACATTCCTCTCTGGCCCCGTCTCTCTCTCTCTCAACCATCCCCCCCCCCTGTCTGTCTCACTCCTTCTGCCCATCCACCCACTGTCTATCAATCACCCTTCCCTGTCTACCTATCTGTACCACCCCATTCCGGTCTCCCCCCCCCCCCCCAAATCCATCTCTTAACCCCCTCCCCCCCCCTCCCCACTGGGGTACACAGGGGGGGGCAGTATAGCGACTGCCAGCCATCGGACTTTAAGGACTAAAGCGGAACTGAACTCAAAGAGAGAATTAGCCCTACTGAGTGAGAGTTGTTGATTAGAGTAGAAGGGGGAGGAGATATATTTATATATATTATATTATATATTTATATTATATATATAAACTTCTGCCTGTTATTTAAGCGCGTTTATAGTTCATCTGGGTAGCTTTCTGATTAACGAGAAATTCCGGGCTATCTCCAAGCATTCAACACCACAACCGCGTTGGAATCGTCCATTGAAGAGTCACCCCTGGAAAAGCTCTGTACATTTTCTTTCACCTCTGATAACTTTTAAGAAAATGCGAGCCTAGCATTTTTGAGGTTAACTAAAGAGAACAAATCACTCTATCCTATTTTTAATACAGCCGCTTTCTCCCTATACCACAATAACCACAATACCTTCCCCCCCCCAACACAACCACCTCACCCCCCCCATAAAACTACCTGCACTTTCTCACCCATAATAGGAAGTAACACACACAGGGTTGAGGCGGGACCAAAGAGCCAAAGCTCAACCCCCGCAAGCACAAGCACAAATAGGTGAGTACACACACACACACACACACACACACACACACACACACACACACACACACTTCCCCCCCTCATTTGACTTCCCAAGTGTGTCTCTATCACACCCAACAAGTTTCCATTTCGCATTAATGAAAGGAAAAGACAAAAACCTCCCGACATTTCAACTCGTATATTTCTCACACATTTCTTTTTCGCGGGGCGGTCCGTCCACTCTAGATGCAAATGTGTGCCCGGCTTACCTAGTTTGGCGCTCGTGCGGGGGTGTGCGCGCTCCGGACCCGGGCCCCGTCAAGATTATGGCGCCAACTTTCTCTTTATTGTTTAATTCTCTGGGAAGCTCGGCTTGTCCGTCACGGGCGCCATGTTGGCGTCCCGAAGTCTGCCTGCGCTCAAGATCACTCGAGCGTTCAAGATCACTCGAGCGCTCAAGATCACTCGAGCGCTCAAGATCCCTCGAGCGTTCAATTTGAAGTGGTTCTGCGTAAGACCGAAAAGCGTACTAGCCATTGTAACTATCCAGGAAGCCGGCCGGCCGGCCGAGCGGACAGCACGCTGGACTTGTGAGCCTGTGGTCCCGGGTTCGATCCCGGGCGCCGGAAAGAAACAATGGGCAGAGTTTCTTTCATCCTATGTTACCTAGCAGTAAAATAGGTACCTGGGTGTTAGTCAGCTGTCACGGGCTGCTTCCTGGGGGTGGAGGCCTGGTCGAGGACCGGGCCCCGGGGACACTAAAAGCCCTGAAATCATCTCAAGATAACCTCAAGATCCTAGCCTAATCGAAGCTTCAATAATACGGTGCTTTGAAGTTCACTAAAGCACCGTAGTGAACCTGTCTTCATATTTAATGCACAGCAGTTTTGACGCTACTGACTACAGCGTCATTTTTTTTTAACGAGGCTGTTGACCAGACCACACACTAGAAGGTGAAGGGACGACGACGTTTCGGTCCGTCCTGGACCTTTCTCAAGTCGATTGTGAATCGACTTGCGTCGATTCTCAAGTCACAATCGACTTGAGAATGGTCCAGGACAGACCGAAACGTCGTCGTCGTCCCTTCACCTTCTAGTGTGTGGTCTGGTCAACATACTTTAGCCACGTTATTGTGACTCATGGCCTGCTTAACGAGGCTTTCCGCTGGATAAAGAACATTGATCTTGACGTGTTAGGTGGGTTGTGTGGGCTCGTACGCTTCTGGCTACCTTTAACCACTTCACATTTGATGCTGGAGAAATATCTGTACAACACATGATGCCAATGCATAGAAAAATAGAAATATCTGTTTTTTTAACACATTAATGTTGATCAATTTGATAAATATTAACGTTGTCTATGCATTAGCCTATCATGTGTTTTACAGATATTTCTGTGTATTGGATTTAACAGAAATATGTCCATTTCTTTTAGTTATTATTTATTTATAACTAGACATTAACAGTAACTTAAGCACAAATCTAACCTCGATTTACTAGGTAACTAAGTAACCTAGGTAATAACTACGTAACTAGGTTTTAACTAGGTAATCAATAGAAATGCTTGCGCGCGCGCACACACTATAAACACATAGGTACACAGTTTCAATATGGATGTGATAGTGCCCAATACGCTTAGAAACCCGTACCACAGTTTATTGACGGTTGAGACGCAGGGCCAAAGAGCCGAAGCTCAACCCCCAGCAAGCACAACTTGGTGAGTACAAATCTATTTTTTTCTACCACAGACGTTAATCTTGTGATGATTTCGGGGCTAATCGTCCCCGCGGCCCGGTTCTCGACCAGGCCTCCTACCTATTTACAATGGTAACCAGCATATATGCATTTCGTGTGAGAGTGTGTACACACCTAGTTGTGCTTGCGGAGGTTGAGCTCTGGCTCTTTGGTCCCGCCTCTCAACCGTCAATCAACAGGTGTACAGGTTCCTGAGCCTATTGGGCTCTGTCATATCTACACTTGAAACTGTGTATGGAGTCAGCCTCCACCACATTGCTTCCTAATGCATTCCATTTGTCAACCATTCTGACACTAAAAAAGTTGTTTCTAATATCTCTGTGGCTCATTTGGGCACTCAGTTTCCACCTGTGTCCCCTAGTGCGTGTGCGTGTGCGTGTGTGTGTGTGTGTGTGTGTGTGTGTGTGTGTGTGTGTGTGCGTGCGTGCGTGCGTGCGTGCGTGCGTGTGTGTGTGTGTGTGTGTGTGTGTGTGTGTGCGTGCGTGCGTGCGTGTGTGTGTGTGTGTGTGTGTGTGTGTGTGTGTGTGTGTGTGTGTGTGTGCGTGCGTGCGTGCGTGCGTGCGTGCGTGCGTGCGTGCGTGTGTGTGTGTGTTACATAATCATATAAAAATACCTGATATTATGAACAGGATTTCTAAGATTGTCTTATCTTACGCGACAATGCTACTCTGAATTAAAGATCACATAAGAGAAATAATTTCCTTTTAATGTCAATATCTAAATAAAAATAAAATCTTCAATTTGATTTGTAAATTTATATATTGATCAATTTGTTAAATCATTAATATTGATCAAATTGATCAATTTGATAAACATTAACGTTTTCTATGTATTAAGCTAGATAGGATAGGCGAGTTGTTTGATTCGTACGTTTCCAGTTAGGCAAAACAGTTGCATTTTGCTACGGAGTGGCAAATAGATCTTTCCTACGATACAGTAATTACCAGTCATTAAACTAATATTATATTCAGAGTGATTTAATCATGGTTAAGGCTGTGATTCAGACGTCAGGCTGCAGGCAGCTGCGTTTAACAGCCTGGTTGACCGGCCCAACAACCAGACAGCCTGAGCAGAGACCGGGCCGCGGGGGGACATTGATCCCTGGCAGAAACAGGTCAAAGTTGATTTTGTAAATGCTAAAGTTAGCGATCACGTCAAGGAGTGACCCAGATGACATATGCCTTCTCTGAACCCTTGGGGCTGGACGGTAGAGCGACGGTCTTGCTTCATGCAGGTCGGCGTTCCATTCCCAGACCGTCTTGCAAGTGGGTTGGGCACCATTCCTTCCCTCCGTCCCATCCCCAAATCCTTATCCTGACCCCCCCTTCCAACTGCTATATAGCCGTAATGGCTTGGCGCTTTCCCCCTTGATTATTCCCTTCCCTGAAGACTGCAACAGGATTAAGAAAACACAACAGAGGATCTTCCTCCATTCTTCGCCACTTAAATTTGTCTCAAATGATAACAGTTTTATCTTAAAATTCTGAGAGTAGACAGATTTATATTTAAATAATATTTATAATAGAAATGATCTATCTTGAGGTTATCTTGAGATGATTTCGGGGCTTTAGTGTCCCCGCGGCCCGGTCCTCGACCAGGCCTCCACCCCCAGGAAGCAGCCCGTGACAGCTGACTAACACCCAGGTACCTATTTTACTGCTAGGTAACAGGGGCATAGGGTGAAAGAAACTCTGCCCATTGTTTCTCGCCGGCGCCTGGAATCGAACCCAGGACCACAGGATCACAAGTCCAGCGTGCTGTCCGCTCGGCCGACCGGCTCCCTATGATTACGTAAGACTTTAAAAACATTCACTACCGTCTCCAAGAACCACTGATCACTCCATACCAAGACTGAACCACGCTACTGTAAGCTCTTTGTAAGCTGCAGAAGTTGACATTCAGGAAAGACCTGGGGTAAATACTGGTCTGAAAATATTTGATGGTGTATGAAACAAATTACCGGGATCGAATGATTGTTTCAAGCGCAGGTTAGACATATATATATGAATGAGTTTGGGTGGATATAAATAGGAGCTGCCTCGTATGGGCCAATAGGCCTAATGCAGTTGCCTTCATTATGTCCTTACTAACCTAACCTAGCCTAACCTAGCCTAACCTAACCTTACTAACCTAACCTAACCTAACCTAACCTAACCTAACCTCACCTAACCTAGCCTAACCTAACCTAACCTAACCTAACCTAACCTAGCCTAACCTAACCTAACCTAACCTAACCTAACCTAACCTCACCTCACCTAACCTAACCTAACCTAACCTAACCCCATCAACAAGCAGTATCAAATAACAACGGTCATCAAAATAACTGGACAGGGCCACTAGGAGGGCCACCCTTCTACTTCTACTACCTCTAGTAGATCCTCTACTACCTTCTACTTCCTCTCTCTCTCTCTCTCTCCGTTCCTTATTCACAACTCTACACACTTCTCATATAATACAAACGTTGTATACCTTGGTATATATAAATATACCTTGCGTTACCGACCTGCTAATAACAGTTCACCTGCAGCACTTGTCTTGCACGGCCAGGCAAAAGCATTTTGTTGGACGGCCCGACAAGTGAGGGGTCGCGGCTAGTGTTGCAACAGCCCCACTTGCAGCCCCTCCGCCGTGTCTTAGACACGCCGCCGCCACCGCTGCTCCACCCCGGACCGCGGCGCGCAAGGAGAAAATTGAAGTCTTTGAACAACTTTCTAAACTCGCCACTTCGTTAAATCCGAGACCGCTCGGACACAAAGGCGTCTTATATTGTCGCAATATAGACCGACCTCGTTCGCTTAATCACCGCTCAATTGCATGCAATTCAGAGCGAAGGAAAATGAGAAAATATCAGAGAAGGGGAAAATGTGGCCAGGTGGCCGACGTCAGGGGGTGCTCAGTTAGCGAGACGTGACAGTAGCAGCATGTGGCTGACCGTGGCGTACCTCCTCACATTACTGACACTACTGCAACACAATCACCAGTTACAGCCCCGCTCCTGTGCCAGGTAAGTCCACTACGGGCTCACCATAGCCCGTGCTACTTGCAACTTTTGCTTCCCCAGTAGCTGAATCTTAAACAACAACAACAACAACCATTCTCTTTCTGAAGCCATCAACACTGCCACTCTTCTGGTCAAGAAAGGTGTCCAGCAGCTGGAGACACCCTCATAGATACTGTCAAGCAATATCCTCCCCCCGCCATAGCAGCCACATAGTGAGGACTGACGATTTAAATGCCACCTGAGCACACAGTATACATTCATTCCAAAATATCCACCACTTACCCGCGGTGGATATTCATGGCCACACACCTCTTGGGTGGCTTAATCTTCAATCAATCAATCATTCTTTTTCCCTTACAAGGCTGATAATGGTCCGGGACGGACCGAAACCTCGTCGGTTCTTCATCCTCACATGTGTAATCACCTGTTTGTACTCACCTAGTTGTGTTTGCGGGGGTTGAGCTCTGGCTCTTTGGTCCCGCCTCTGTGTGTGTGTGTGCGTGTGTACTCACCTAATTGTACTCACCTAATTGTGCTTGCGGGGGTTGAGCTCTGGCTCTTTGGTCCCGCCTCTCAACCGTCAATCAACTGGTGTACAGATTCCTGAGCCTATTGGGCTCTATCATATCTACATTTGAAACTGTGAATGGAGTCAGCCTCCACCACATCACTTCCTAATGCATTCCATTTGCTAACTACTCTGACACTGAAAAAGTTCTTTCTAACGTCTCTGTGGCTCATTTGGGTACTCAGCTTCCACCTGTGTCCCCTTGTTCGCGTCCCACCAGTGTTGAAAAGTTCGTCCTTGTTTACCCGGTCGATTCCCCTGAGGATTTTGTAGGTTGTGATCATGTCCCCCCTTACTCTTCTGTCTTCCAGTGTCGTGAGGTGCATTTCCCGCAGCCTTTCCTCATAACTCATGCCTCTTAGTTCTGGGACTAGTCTAGTAGCATACCTTTGGACTTTTTCCAGCTTCGTCTTGTGCTTGACAAGGTACGGGCTCCATGCTGGGGCCGCATACTCCAGGATTGGTCTTACATATGTGGTGTACAAGATTCTGAATGATTCCTTACACAGGTTCCTGAACGCCGTTCTGATGTTAGCCAGCCTCGCATATGCCGCAGACGTTATTCTCTTTATGTGGGCTTCAGGAGACAGGTTTGGTGTGATATCAACTCCTAGATCTTTCTCTCTGTCTGTTTCATTAAGTACTTCATCTCCTATTCTGTATCCTGTGCCTGGCCTCCTGTTTCCACTGCCTAGTTTCATTACTTTGCATTTACTCGGGTTGAACTTCAACAGCCATTTGTTGGACCATTCACTCAGTCTATCCAGGTCATCTTGTAGCCTCCTACTATCATCCTCTGTTTCAATCCTCCTCATAATTTTTGCATCGTCGGCAAACATTGAGAGGAACGAATCTATACCCTCTGGGAGATCATTTACATATACCAGAAACAGTATAGGTCCGAGGACTGACCCCTGCGGGACTCCACTTGTGACGTCTCGCCAATCTGAGACTTCACCCCTCACACAGACTCGTTGTCTCCTGTTGCTTAGGTATTCCTCTATCCACCGGAGTACCTTCCCTCTCACTCCAGCCTGCATCTCCAACTTTCGCACTAGCCTCTTGTGTGGCACTGTATCAAAGGCTTTCTGACAATCCAAAAATATGCAGTCTGCCCACCCTTCTCTTTCTTGCCTTATTTTTGTTGCCTGGTCGTAGAATTCAAGTAACCCTGTGAGGCAGGACCTGCCATCCCTGAACCCATGTTGATGCTGTGTTACAAAGTTCCTTCGCTCCAGATGCTCCACTAGTTTTTTTCGCACAATCTTCTCCATCAGCTTGCATGGTATGCAGGTTAGGTTGTGTGTGTGTGTGTGTGTGTGTGTGTGTGTGTGTGTGTGTGTGTGTGTGTGTGTGTGTGTGTGTGTGTGTGTGTGTGTCACCCTTGAAGTAGATATGGACTCGTCTTTAGAATTGATATCCGTTGTTTAGATTTTTATGCTGATACACTTCAAATTTTATTTCCCCCCCCCCCCGTCCCATCCCAAATCCCTATCCCGACCCTTTCCAAATCCTACACAGGCGTAATAACGTGGTTGTAACGTGGTGGAGGTGGAGTCCCTCGATTGTTTCAAGCGCGGGTTGGACACCTATATGAGTGGGATTGGGTGGTTATAGATAGGAGCTGCCTCGTATGGGCCTATAGGCCTTCTGCAGTTACCTTTGTTCTTATGTAATGGCTTGGCGCTTTCCCCTGAAAATTCCCTTCCCATCCCCCCCTCCCCTCCTACACTTTTCACCAATCCACACACTTCAGTCTTGTCAACCCCTTACATTACATGCTACTTGCCCTGCTCCTGTGCCAGGTAAGTTGCGGGCTCACCATAGCCCGTGCTACTTGGAACCTGTTCCGAGTAGCTGAATCTATAACAACCACCACCTTACATTACTCAATCGGCGGACATTCATCTCCGAGCCCAGATGCAGACATCGTTTTCAATTAAGTCAAGGGAGCACATAAAGGCTCCAGGCACATAAAGGCTCCAGGCACATAAAGGCACATAAAGGCTCTGGCACACAGTAGCCTCCAGCTCCCTCTTGTACTTACGATGGCACCTTAACACGAAATAAAGTTTATTCCTAATGAAAAGGTAATCACGAGCTCATTAAATCAGCTTCCGGGGTCACGCTTCAGACGAGATAATGTAGGACAACGTCACTTAGCTTGTGGGGGGCTAATTAGCAACATACGCCTCATTACTAATGAAGACCAGCCTTAGGGGTGGAATCTTCGAACTGAAATGGAACTGAAACCCACGAGAGGAAATTAAATTAAAGTGGGTATTAAGGCGAAAATCCTGGGTAAGTACTGGTCTAGAAAGACGGTTCATGACTTATAGGAACACATTCCCGGGTATCATTTTGACGTGAGATTGAGGGATTGTTTCAAACGTAGGTTAGACATTAAATGAGTTTGGGTTGATATAAATAGGAGCAGCTGCCTCGTATAGAGGCCAATAGGGCTACTGCAGTTTCCTCGATTATGTTATGTTTACCAGTAAAAAAGGAGAGAGCGTGTGTGTGGTGGGTTGGGTTAGGTTGTGTGTGTGTGTGTGGTGGGATGGGTTGGGTGGTGGTGCAAGTGTAGTAGTGGCTTACCTTGGTGACGTGTGAGGGGGTCTGGCTGGTTCCCTGCCTGCTGGAGGAGTGTCAGGAGCTACGACCAGCAAGGGTGTGAGGTGAGGGCATGTGTGTCCAGGCACCTGGCTATATTGATGGTGTGTGTGTGTGTGTGTGTGTGTGTGTGTGTGTGTGTGTGTGTGTGTGTGTGTGTGTGTGTGTGTGTGTGTGTGTGTGGAGTCAGGTCTCCCGCTGACTACCATTGTCCTATCTCTTGTCCGTCTCCCCCCTTACCCCCCCCCCCTCTCTCTTGTTCGTCAAACAAGCCTCTTGAACTGACCTTCCAGATAATATATTGAGAAAACAGACGATTTACCACCTATGAACTCTCTTTCATTTTTACTAATCATTACAGCGAGGACCAACAAATGTATACTGGACACCATTTCCCCCCCCCTCCCCCAACACCCCTCTTGAAGTTATCTTGAGGTTATCTTGAGATGATTTCGGGGCTTTTTTAGTGTCCCCGCGGCCCGGTCCTCGAGTAAACATATCTAGGTCCCCTAAACATATCTAGCTAACGAAGGAGCCTTCAAAGCCATTTACACCACGTACGTAAGACCAGTCCTAGAGTATGCATTCCCGACGTAAAACCCCGTAACCTGGAAAGGTCACAAACAGTTTCCAACGAGTAGAATGGAGGGGGAACGAAGAAAAAGTAAATTATGTAGACAAAACAATGCCAGAGAAGAAAGAGCTGAGACATGATGGAGACATCAAATACTTACTAGGAGAACTGATGTGAATGTTCATAATAGTATTAGAACAAGAGGTCAAGGGTAGTACGTATACTTTCTTGTCATATCTAGATCCGGGTTCGATCCCCGGTAATGGCGGAAACAAAATGGGCAGAGTTTCTTTCACCCTGATGCCAGCAGATATAAACAGATATTTACTGTTACCTAGTAGTAAACAGATATCTGGGAGTTAAGGCAGCTGTTATGGGCTGCTTCCTGTGTGTGTGTGTGTGTGTGTGTGTGTGTGTGTGTGTGTGTGTGTGTGTGTGTGTGTGTGTGTGTGTGTGTGTGTGTGTGTCCGAGTGTGAAAAAATTAGTAGTTAGTAACAGTTGATTGATTGACAGTTGAGAGGCGTGCCGAAAGAGCAGAGCTCAACCCCCGCAAGCACAACTAGGTGAATACAACTAGATGAGTACACACACACACAACAGCTCTGCTTGAGGTCCTTATCGATGTATGGTTCATTACTACTACGCCTACGCCCACGTCAGTGAATGGCCACCCACCAGCAGCCCGCCCAGTGCGCGCCCACACACACCCACACCCCCCCTCCCCCACCCATCCTCCCAGAGTACATTTAAAAAACGCCCACGTATCAAACAAAAGCCAAATTGATGCGTAGTTCGTCTCTCAGTCAACTTACAATACTATTAACCGTAAGATCTGTAAGATTCCTAACACTGAGTCCTTAATATATTTAACATTACATATGTATATATATTTTTATATTAATATATATTAATATATATATATACATATGAGTGTGTCAGACCACGAAGGAAGAATTGAAACAGGAATTTCCTTAAGTACTTTCGTATATTAATACATCTTCAGAAGGAGTAAAGACTCCTTCTGAAGATGTATTAATATACGAAAGTACTTAAGGAAATTCCTGTTTCAATTTTCCTCCGTGGTCTGACACTATCACATTTTTAATCACGTGTTTATTTTGGTGATATACACACACACACACATATATATATATATATATATATATATATATATATATATATATATATATATATATATATATATATATATATATATATATATATATATATATATGTATGGTTCATTACTACTATTAAATATTAGTATATTTTGGTAGCAGTCTTTCTTGTAAACATATGTTGTTGAATATAACCGAAAAGGTAAGATTAATAATTCTAACACGAATTTTCTCAATATTTTTTGTTTCCTTTCACTGTCGATGGTAATTGAAAAATCAATTCTCCAAAATTCATTTTTATTTCTAGTCTGACTTATTACATTTTCAAAGACTTTAGATGTATTAATATATGTGAAATATTGAGTCGAGGGAAATATTGAGTCGAGGGAAATTGAAAAATTAACTCTCCAAAGTTTCATTTTCACACTATATTATGGTCTGACGCCTAGGGATGCGTTTCGCAAGGCACTCCTTACATATTCAAAGACAAATTTGTCATGCTCTGCCAAAGCTTATATTCGCTTGGGGTGAGGTGGTACAGGACGTGATTGAGATGAACAAGTGGATGAATGGCATACTGGATATTAATAAGCCATTAAATCCCTATGTTCTTGCTTCTACTGTCTCTGTGTTGGTTCGGGGTCTTGAAGTGGGTAGAATGTAATTATGTGTTAACTGGCTGTTGATCGCTGGTCTTGACTTTTTGATGTGTAGTGCCTCGCTGATGTCGAGTCTTCTGTTGTCCTTATACCTGTTGACTATTTGTGTGAGGAGATTATATGCTCCTTGATACCTGCTTGATGGGGTTCTGGGAGTTCTTCTACTCCCCAAGTCCGGTCCGAGGCCAGGTTCGACTTGTGAGAGTGTGGTCCACCAGGCTGTTGCTTGGAGCGGCCCACAGGCCCACATACCCACCACAGCCCGGCTGATCCGGAAGTTCTCTTAGAAAACAGTCCAGTTTTCTCTTGAAGATGTCCACGGTTGTTCCGGCAATATTTCTTATAGTCGCTGGAGCCCTGTTGCTTATGTTAATACTGAACATGTTGGAGGTAGTTTTAATACAGATCACTTCTTTAGAAGTCAAATGTAATGCACACAAGGGGAGACAACAGCTTCAAGTTCAACAAGCCACAATGTAGGACTGAAAACAGATGTTTTTTTTTTTCACCCACAGGGTTATAAACCCATGGAACCGCCTACCCGCCGAAGCCGAAAAGGCCTAGACATTTTACTGCAGTTCAAAAGCCAGATGGACAAAGTCCTTCGGAAAAATAAGGGTATCTTTGACAAGGCGCCAGCTTCCTGTCCCCAAGGAGGCCACTAGATAGATCGTGACCATCAGCTAAATTCAGTCTATCATGATCTAAACATAATTCAAATAAAAATAATTCACTGTGTCGGGGGACAGGAAGCCAGCGTGTATTTATACACATTAGGCTTATATCGACGTCCCCCCGCCTTTTCCCCAGGTTGAATTACTGACCCCATTCAGGGTGCAACCCCACAACCAGCTGACTAACTCCTGAATACCTACTTGCTGCTAGGTGAACAGATGCATTAGGTGAAATGAAATGTGCCCAACCATTTCTGTCCCGCATCGTCCAGGACTAAAACTCCCAGCGTACATACACCGAGAAGCGAGGTACACCTCACAATGTATACAGTATTTTCCTTGTGTCGCCCAGCCTTCAAGAATACAAATTTTCACTTCAGCCGCTTACGCGAGGGTTGCTACGGAAAGTAAGAGCCAAATTAAACTTTCCCTAGTCTGCCTTACAATACTTCTCAGTTCTCTCTCTCTCAGCTTTGAACGTTTTCTATAATGTGATTTACATCTCGGAGGGGGAAACATAAACAAATTTTCAGAGCTATGAATGGTTCTCATTTTTTCCTCCATTCATCAATTTCATCTACATTGTCTTTTTTTATCTTTACCCATTTCATCATAATTATTATTATTTACTAAAGCATATTTAATGTCATATATCAGAATTGTATGTTGCTTATGTTTTATGCTTTATTTAATTTCAACATTTTTGCCAACATATTGAAACCTATTTTCCCCCTCACCATCTTCACTAACTTTATCTCTCAGCATCTCCATCAACCTTATCTTATCTCTAACTATTTTTCTCCCTTGTTTATCTCTAGAATCATCACCTCTATCCATCGTTATTTCCTCGATTCTTACATTCGTAGTCTCCTTCGTGGTTAGTTCCACTAACTACCGTCATTCTAATTGGGGTGATTTAGTCCAGACAATTCCTCCCTCACGATGCAGTGTAAACATCTCGATAGGGAAGGAATGGTAACCATTATATTCTCTAGATATTCCCCTAGATATTTCCCAGATATTTCCCCAGGTATTCCCCAGATATTTCCCTAGATATTTCCCCAGATATTCCCCAGATAATTCTTGTCAGAAACGCTGTGCGTATTAGTGGCTTTAGGCATAATATATACTAGATCTAGATATATAGTATATACTAGATATATATATATATCTAGATATATAGTATATACTAGATATATATATGTAGATATATAGTATATACTAGATATATATATCTAGATATATAGTATATGCTAGATATAGATCTAGATATACTGATATCTAGAAATCCAAGTTTCAGTTTGTAACTCATTTTGTATGCATGTACTTTTACCTAGATAAATTATTATTATTATATTTTGTACCCAGTGTCGGGGGGCAGGAAGCGACCCACAACAGGTCACTAGCTCCCAATCATTTGTTTACTTTCAAATGAAGAGGGGCTTCCCGCCAAACACACACCGAAACTACGACGTTGGTACAACGTTCGAACAAGTTTTAACACCTCCTAACCAGTTATAACAACCAATATAGCAAGTTGTAACAACGTTCTAATACGTCATAAACACGTTAAGCCAAGATGTAACAACTTTATTACAAGTTGTAACAAGCGGAAAATAGAGACAGTTTCGGTTTGTGTTTCCAGGGTTAAGCCCAAGCGTCTCTACGTGCCGGAGACACCGGGGAAGGCTGGCCACGAGCCTGGCTACGGAGTATCTCCCCCATATCCTCAATCTGTGATCAAACGGTTGCTTGCTCACACGGCTCTTATCCCGCAAGGTACTTATCCAAGGTGTACTTATCCCGCAAGTTATCCAAGGCGTACTTATCCCGCAAGTTATCCACGGCGTACTTTTCCCGCAAGTTATCCACGGCTTACTTATCCCGCAAGTTATCCACGGCTTACTTATCCCGCAAGTTATCCACGGCTTACTAATCCCGCAAGTTATCCACGGCTTACTTATCCCGCAAGTTATCCACGGCTTACTTATCCCGCAAGTTATCCACGGCTTACTTATCCCGCAAGTTATCCACGGCTTACTTATCCCGCAAGTTATCCACGGCTTACTTATCCCGCAAGTTATCCACGGCTTACTTATCCCGCAAGTTATCCACGGCTTACTTTTCCCGCAAGTTATCCACGGCTTACTTATCCCGCAAGTTATCCACGGCGTACTTTTCCCGCAAGTTATCCACGGCGTACTTATCCCGAAAGTTACTTATTTAAGGTGTATTTATCCCGCAAGGTACTTATCCACGGCGTACTTATCCTGCAAGGTACTTATCCACAAGGTCCTTATCCCGCAAGGTACTTATCCACAAGGTACTTAGGTACTTATCCCGCAAGGTACTTATCCACAAAGTACTTAGGTACTTATCCTGCAAGGTACTTATCCACAAGGTCCTAATCCTGCAAGGTACTTATCCACAAGGTCCTTATCCCGCAAGGTACTTATCCACAAGGTACTTAGGTACTTATCCCGCAAGGTACTTATCCACAAAGTACTTAGGTACTTATCCCGCAAGGTACTTATCCCGCAAGGTACTTATCCACAAGGTACTTAGGTACTTATCCTGCAAGGTACTTATCCACAAAGTACTTATCCACGGTGTACTTATCCGGCAATGTGTCATCGTCCATGAGATGGCAACACCTTCCTCCAACACCCCCCCCCCCCCCGCTATGCTACAGTGGTAATACCCATGCTATCGGCTCCAATTCATACCTGAGACTGCAATGTGCGGCACATAACAGCCTGGCTGACAAGACCCCCAACCACCAGCAGGCCTAGTTAGAGGCGAGCCGCGAGGGCACAGACCCTCGGAATCACCTCAATATAAACATAAGGTGACTTCTTATCTTGAGGTTATCTTGAGATGATTTCGGGGCTTTTTAGTGTCCCCGCGGCCCGGTCCTCGACCAGGCCTCTACTCCCAGGAAACAGCCCGTGATAGCTGACTAACACTCAGGTACCTATTTCACTGCTAGGTAACAGGGGCATGGGGTGAAAGAAACTCTGCCCATTGTTTCTCGCCGGCGCCTAGGATCGAACCCAGGACCACAGGATCACAAGTCCCGCGTGCTGTTAAAGATTAAATCACATTTTGAAATGTATCGCAAAAATACAATATACTGAAACGCAAAAAACAAAGAGTCAAAGAGTGGAATGCCCCGAAAGAATAAGTTCAGGAAGTCACCTCCATCCACAACTTTTAAAGCCAGATTCACACCAGCAATTCGAACACCAGGATAGATAAGTTGTAAGGCAACAGGCGCAACAAGGCAATTAGGTGAGAGCATAACGAGCTAGACCTCACTGTCCTCCCCCCCCCCCCCCACCCACCCCGGGGACACTGTAAGGTAAGAACTGAGGGAGAACAAATCCACAAGGGCCGTGACGAGGATTCGAACCTGCGTCCGGGAGCATCCCAGACACGGCCTTAATCGACTGAGCTACGACAGGGTAAAAGGTGATGCATTTGATGCATCACGTTAGTGTGATCTCTGTGTGTGATTGAGGGAGTATATACCAAGTAGGGATCATATATGTGGTGAGCATGTCCGAGGGAAGGCTGGCCTGAATTCACTGGTTTCTCGCCCTCTCGGTAATGTGGTTTGTGTGGTGGGGCTGTGGTGGGTATGTGGGCCTGCGGGCCGCTCCAAGCAACAGCCTGGTGGACCAAACTCTCACAAGTCAAGCCTGGCCTCGGGCCGGGCTTGGGGAGTAGAAGAACTCCCAGAACCCTATCAACCAGGTATCAACCACGAGGCCTATCGAGCAGGCGGTGGTTCTAGCAGGTAAGGGCCAGCTGTCGTACCGTGCGATGGGCTCGCTTCATGCTGGTCGGCGTTCGATCCCCGACGATCCAAGTGGTTGGGCACCATTCCCTCCCTCCGTCCCATCCTAGATGCTTGTCCTCATATCCCTTCCAAGTGCTAAATAGTCACACCGGCTTGTTGCTTTCTCCCCATAATTACCTTACCTTAAGTTACACAATGAAACCCCAATAACGCGATATATGTATGACTAAATCTTGGGGCCCAGCATGGCGGGATCGTCCTGGGTTAACCAGGACGCTGGTTCGAACCCCCTCTCCCCCCTCTCGTCCTGTTGCAAAGATTTTCTAACCATATATTTCCTTACCTTGCGTCACGTGATCACTAATTCCACATATCTGCCATCCACGTTGGCGGTGCCAATCGCCGGAAACAACAGTCCACTAGTTTCCAACTTTGACCAACATAGAAGACGTCTGTCACCGGGAGTAGTTTTCAGTGCACAAAATGGTTCACAAGAGCACAGGTCACGAGAGAGAGAGACACAGAGGCCGCGTCGAGGTCCACTAGACCAGGTCACCACAGGTAGTCATATGCTTCTCCAGCCAGCCCTCTACATCACGCCTCGACCCTACGCCGCACCCTTCACCTACATCTACGACCATCCGCAGACCAGCCATAAGACCCATCTACACCTCCGATGAATACGACCTTTATAACCCCAACAGCCTGGTTGTAGAGGGCAATAATATTCCTGCCAATTTCCGACGAGAGGAAATGCCATTTAGGGCTCATTAGCCGGTGCGCAGAGAGGTGAGAATCGTAATCTAACTCCTGCATGAGCATCCGCCTCTCATCCACCCGCTGGATGGTCACCCATCTAAAGAGTTCTTTCGCGTCCCTCTAAGTAATCACCGACGCTTGTGGGGGCACTGAGATATAAACCGTAGGGCCATCGGCGCCAAGGGTCATAATGCCGTGACCGGGTTAGTCGAGGGTTAGGGCTCCCAGGTGTTGACCTGAGGTGAGGTCACTCAAGCCCCGCCCACCTCCCCCATACCTTAGTCCCCCCCCCTTACCCCATACCCCCCCCCCCCCCTCCTGGACCACTCCATACATCCCTCCCCTTCCCAGCTAATACCTCCCTCCCTCTCTCCCCCTTTCCGTCCCGCTGCTGTGTTGTGATCGCCAACTCTCCCTTTCTGCCAGACTATCTCCTTCCCTTTCCTTCCTTCCTTACCCTTCCCTTTCCACATTCTACTTCCCTCACGGGCATCCCAGCCTCTGTTCCTTCTATTTACCCATCCATCTAGGCATCCTGTGCCTATCCCTTCCTTACTCAACTATCACATCTCTCGGAAATGGCAATCCACACGTAAACAATTCAATTCCTGTCCCCTACCTTCCCTTCCCTTTTCCCTCCTTCTCCCCCTCCCTCACCCCTCCTGTCCTGCCTTTTCCACGACTAGGGGGACAAGGTCAATGGAAGCAGCGAGGTGGACTAACACTGTCTTCCTGCCTGAGGTTGCGAGCGTGGCGCTGCCACCCTTGCGGCGCCCGCACCTAGAGGCCACAATTGCACCTCGGAGCTCCATCGCCGATTAGAGAAAATGGTATTTGGGATACATCTCTGGGACGCCACTTACTCCCAGGCGTAAACTGTTGGTGTACTCACCTATGTAAACTAATGTGTAGAGTTCATCTGTTCCTGGGCCAGAGGTGTGAGGCCTCTGCACTCGGGTTCTTGAAGCGACTTACGCCAGTTTCTCTAGAATTCTAGACGACTTACGCCGGATTCTCTTTATGAGTTACGTCTGGGTTTCTAGACATCTTACGCACGCTTACCCCTTAAGAACAGACGACCTGGAGGCATAGACACGCGTACGGTCCCCTACACATAGACAACCCTCCACCTACACATCTGCGTGCGCACATACACACACACAGGCGGGACCCAAGGTTGAGAGGCGGGACCCAGAGCTCAACCCCCGCAAGCACAGCACAACTAGGTGAGTACACACGTTCTATTGCGATTGTTACGCGTGTCATGCATTGTATGTAAAACTCACTATCACCTTCACTATCACTGTGGCTATACTGCTATACACCTCCATACTGAGAGAGAGAGAGAGAGAGAGAGAGAGAGAGAGAGAGAGAGAGAGAGAGAGAGAGAGAGAGAGAGAGAGAGAGAGAGAGAGAGAGAGAGAGAGAGAGAGAGAGAGAGAGACAGAGAGAGACAGAGAGAGACAGAGACAGAGAGAGAGAGAGACAGAGAGAGAGAGAGACAGAGAGAGAGAGAGACAGAGAGAGAGACAGAGAGAGAGAGAGAGACAGAGAGACAGAGACAGAGAGAGAGAGAGACAGAGAGAGAGAGACAGAGAGAGAGAGAGAGAGACAGAGAGAGAGACAGACAGAGAGATAGACAGACAGAGAGAGAGAGACAGACAGACAGACAGACAGACCATTTCCACAACACTGCACCACCACCACAACCACCACCACCACCACCACCACAGGGCCGCCACATCAACTTGGCGAGTATCACTTTCCCCCCTAAAACACCTTTCCTACAGCAACCCGACAGTTTCCTTCACCAGCTGACGCCTACCACTTCCGCTCCACCCGACTGTTGTGGCCCACACGCGGCACCCACCCACCCCCTCACCACACACCTCCCATCCCTCCCCCTCCCCCCACCATTTCTGTGGCTAGTGTGGGCAGTGTGTAAAGAGGTGTGTGGGGAGGGGGGGGAATAGCTGACCTGGAGCTTATGTAGAGTGAGGTGTGGGAGCGAATACGGGCTCACCATAGCCCGTGCTACTTGGAACTTTTTGTTCCAGGTAGCGAATCTTTAAACAACAACAGGCTATGGGAAGTAGCGTAGGTGTTGCCAACGTGGGGGTGTGTGGGCGTGGGGGGTGTGTGGGCGTGGGGGTGTGGGCGTGGGGGGGTGTGGGCGTGGGAGTGTGGGCGTGGTGGGGGATAATTTATTGCAGTGATCTGCACGAAACACCACAACCGCCACGATGTTGGACGGAAGTGTGTGTGTGTGTGTGTGTGTAAGACTGGTGGTTGGTACCTTACCTTGTGGTTACCTTTGGAGTGGTTCCCAGGATCAACGTCCCCGCGGCCCGGTCTCTCACCAGGCCTCCTGGTTGGTGATCTGGTCAAACACGTTGTTAAACGCAGCTGCGCGCAGTGTGAGTCACAGCCTGGTTGATCAGATATCCTTTGCAGTTGTTTACCAAGTTCTCTCTTGAACACCGTGAGAGGTCGGCCAGTTACGCAACCCGTCCTCCTCAGCGTTCCCAACGTCACTAAACTGATGTACTAAACTGCCCGAACCTAACCTATCTGTGGCTTCACGAACAGAAAACGGGACATCATATCAGTTGAGTTATGCCCCTTATGTATAGAGGGAGAATGTTGACCAGCCTTAGATGTTGGTAGAATTGTTTCTAAGCGTACCTATATTGCACTTCTAGATTCACCAGATTCACGAAGCAGTTACGCAAGTACGTGTACATCTTTCCTCAATCTTTGACGGCTTTGGTTACATTTATTAAATAGTTTACAGGCATGAAAACTTGCCAGTCAACTGTTGTTATGGTTATAAACAGCCTCCTGGTGCTTCGGAGCTCATTAACTGTTTAATAATTGTAAACAAAGCCGCCAAAGATTGAGAAAAGATATACAGGTTCGTAAGTGCTTGCGTAACTGCTTCGTGAATCTGACCCCCTGTTCTTCAACGGAGGTTGTTGCACTTCCTGCCATGCCTCTTGATTTCATAAGGAGTTTTTTTTCCCGTAAGCTGTCCAAATAATCTAGATGTTTTATTGAATAGATTCCGGCAGTAAAATACCTTTTCCAGGTCAGTGACTTCCCCAGCTTTAAACCCGCCAAACACACAGCGAAACTACGACGTTGGTACAACGTTCGAACAAGTTTTAACACCTCCTAACCAGTTATAACAACCAATATAGCAAGTTGTAACAACGTTCTAATACGTCATAAACACGTTAAGCCAAGATGTAACAACTTTATTACAAGTTGTAACAAGCGGAAAATAGAGACAGTTTCGGTTTGTGTTTCCAGGGAATGGGGCTGTTAGTGTGTAACAATATCCCACCCTTTAGACAACACAAGTAGCTTGAAGAGTATCATCACTGGCCTGGCATACAGCCCCGCTCCTGTGCCAGGTAAGTTCACTACGGGCTCGCCATAGCCCGTGCTACTTGCCCCGCTCCTGTGCCAGGTAAGTTCACTACGGGCTCGCCATAGCCCGTGCTACTTGCCCCGCTCCTGTGCCAGGTAAGTTCACTACGGGCTCACCATAGCCCGTGCTACTTGCAACTTTTTTGTTCCAGGTAGCAAATCTTAAACAACAAAATGGCCTGGCATCTCTCGTTTGAAAGGTCCTCGTTATGCAATCTATCATTTTTCTTGCAGTTATGGCTTTATTGTGTTCTTGAAAAGTAAGGTCTTTTGACACACTCCCAATTCGTTTATATTGCTTTTTCGTTCTGTAATGTAGTTTGGCTGCGTTATATATGTGGCTTCTGTTTTAGTATTTTCGTTTTTACCATAGTGCAGGAGCTGGAATTTACCTTTATTAAACATTATATTATTTTCTGTGGCCCATTGAAAGTCCTGATTAACATCAGAATGGAGGTTATACGTGTATTTGTCTACTCGTGAAAATCCTTAGTATCATCTGCAAGACAAAATACAGTACTATATAGTTTGTATCCTTTTCTATGTCTGATATGAGAGTAGAAAAAGTACTGGAGCAAGCACAGTAGCCTGGGGGGGGGGGGAGAACTGAACTTTTCACAGTGGGTGTTACTGTACCGACACCGTCGCTGGAGTATGGAATGGCGATTTCAGCGCCATCTATGGGTCTGCACTCCAACTCCCCGGTATTGGGTGCTATGCAGACAACGCCATCTGTTGGTGGTGGCGTGGTATCGGTGAAAGGCTCCGGTTTCCTGCCTCAGTCAGAACATGAGGTCGATGAGGATGACCTCTGGTGGGTGCCGTATCGAGATCAACGCCATCTAGGTTGTGGCTACAAGTTACACTTTCAATTCCCCCGGTGAATGGGTGTTGTCCTAAGGGCACCTAGTGTACGGTCCATCTAATTAATGACGTTTTATGTCCACAGAGGTGACGTAAGCAGGCGACTGCGCCGACGAGGGCAGTTCACCTTGGGCAGTCCTGAACGCTTGACTTGGTCTTGTATGAGAACTAAGTGGCCGCCGTCGGTCAGAGCAGTGTGTTAGCTGCTGATGTAGGCAGCGTTGTATGAACCGACGTACCTCGGTTTGACCAGTAAGAGTTACGAAGCGATAGTGGTGCGTCTGTTGCGAAGTGCTGCTAGCAAGCCGCTAGAGACGTCTGTCAGGGTGTTAGCTACCCCTGTGTGTAAGTGTTTGAGACCCCTGCCAGTGTGTGGTTGAAACCCTCTGCCAGTGTGTGGTTGAAACCCTCTGCCAGTGTGTGGTTGAAACCCTCTGCCAGTGTGTGGCTGAAACCCTCTGCCAGTGTGTATCTGGGACTAGATTCGCGAAGAAGTTGCACAAACACTTGCGAACCTGCACATCTTTTCTCACTCTTTGGCGGCTTTGTTTACAATTACTAAACGGTTAAATGAGCTCGAAAGCACCAGGAGGCTGTTTATAACATTAACAACAGTTGATTGGCAAATTTTCATGCTTGTGAACTGTTTAATAAATGTAACCAAAGCCGTCAAAGATTGAGAAGATGTACTTGCGTAACTGCTTGGTGAATCTGGCTCCTGGAGAGTGGAGGTTGGATATTGACACATCGTGGCGATGTGACAGTTCATGTGTGGACTGGCCCATAGTGAGGAAGGTAAACTCGCCGGTGTTTACCATTAGGCGAGGACGACGTGTACCTGGAAAGTGGATTCACCGGGATTGATGAACACTGCCGTTGTATCGTCCTGCGTGAAAGACACTATTGTAAATAGGGGTAGATATATCGGTAGATATATAGATATATCGGTGAAGGTGCTGATATATCGGTGAAGGTAATTGTGTGTTGCTTATCCCTCCCTTTTTATCAATTGCAATCATGTCTCCTCTCTCTCTCTCTATTCTTCTATCGATGTTAGGTCTAGTTCTTTCAATCTTTCTTCAAAACCCACCGCTTGCAATTCCAGGACGTGACTTGACACGGCCACTTATCGAAAGCTTACCACCAACTTGGGGTTGGATATAGAGGTTATAACAGCAAGTACCCGGTTACCGGCCCCAAAGTGGCCGTAACACTGGGTGATCCTGATTTGACCGTGTCGACTATTACTCTCTGGGTTCTGCGTGTTAGGAAATTAAAGATCCATCTCCCTACTTTACAAGTAATTCATTTTGTTCGCATTGTGTGGGCACTAACACTCTGGTTTACATTTGTCGAAAACGTTCGCGAGATCTGTGTATATTACATTAGCGTGTTGCTTGTTTTCCATGGCAGCTGAAGCAATGTCAGTGTTGGTGGTACCTTGGTGTTGGGTGTGGTACCTTAGTGCTGGTATCAAAGGTACATGCCATATATGTTTGGACGTGACAGATATCGCTTAACTCTTGGCGTTAACTTCCTCACACTCTTAAGTTACACTGATCAAGCAGTGTGAGGGAGGGAGGGAGGTGAGGAAGGGGCAGCTCCAGACCCACTACTCACAAACATATAACACACACACACACACGACTGAGCTGTAGCGGACACTAAACAGCAGACCAGTACCACTAGCGAGCGTCCCCTGCAAGGTACTCTATAAAGGATAATAAGTACCAGTATAAGACTACTGAAACCCCAAAGAGAGGATCACATCTGTAAACAACCACCAACACGGCTCCAGGGAAGGGAAATCATGCCGAACTCTTACTGAGGTTCTGTGGCAGAAATAAGAAACGACAGTAGGTAAGGGACGTTGTATTTCAGGACTGCCAAAGAGCCCTTGACACAGTTCCACGCAAGAGACTACTACTACTGCTACGTAAACTTGAGAGTCGGGTGGGAGTTAAGTGGAAGCGCAAGGAGGTAATTTGGATCGCTGTACACCACCTGCGAGTGACCAATCTTAATGTAACCCCCATTGTAAAGAGCCCCTATCAAAAAAAAAAAAACTTAAACTAGGAAAGGTCGAAAGGTTTGCAACAAGTCACGTCCTGGAATTGCAAGCGGTGGGTTTTGAAGAAAGATTGAAAGAACTAGACCTAACATCGATAGAGAAGAATAGAGAGGAGACATGATACTCATAAAAACCTAATGGAGATTTGCCAGAGTGGAAAAGGAAATGTTCAAAATCAATACTTTAATAACCAATGACAACCAGTATTTGACAACCAATGACTAGAAAAGCGAGGGCCGAGAACTAAAGCTCAATCCTGCAAGCACAAATAAGTGGGTACACAGCGCACACACACACACACACACACACGAAACTGCCAACACAAACTACTCGCAAAACTCACAACCCTCACAGCCCTCACAGCCCTCACAGCCCTCACAGCCCTCACAACCCTCACAGCCCTCACAACCCACACAGCCCTCACAGCCCTCACAACCCACACAGCCCTCACAACCCACACAGCCCTCACAACCCCCTCACAACCCACACAGCCCTCACAGCCCTCACAGCCCTCACAACCCCCTCACAACCCACACAGCCCTCACAGCCCTCACAACCCACACAGCTCTCAGCAGCAAACTTCGTCATTACCATAAATATAACGCGACAGCGTGGCATAGGCAGCAGCATCACAAGACAGATTGGGATTCGAGCAAGAGGCTGCGAAGGGTTGAGGGGGGGGGAGGGGGGGGGGAGGACCGTGGTAGTAAGACCCTTTACAATGAGGGAGTGAGTGAGTGGAGCAGCGTCCCTCACCCCGGCACGTAGTTCATCATCACAGTCAATCGCTGTAAACCACTCCACAATGTGCGGCAACTCGCGGGCTTGATGATGTCTGACCTCAACCACCACACACACACACACTGGAGGCGCCGGTGGACAGCACGCTTCATACGTAGTCCTGTGGACTGGGGTTCGATTCCCGGCACCGGCGGGAAACTGTGGGCAGAGTTTCTTTAACCCTGAATGCCCCCTGTTACCTTGCAGTAAATAGGTACCTGGGTGTTAGACAGCTGCTACGGGCTGCTTCTCGTGTGTGTGTGTGTGTGGGAAAAAAACAATTAGTAGTTAGTAACAGTTGATTGACATTTAAGAGGCGTGCCGAAAGAGCAGAGCTCAACCCCAGCAAGCACAACTAGGTGAATGCACACACACACACCAAGCAGCAGTGGTATCTATATACCTTGTCATAAAAGTATTTGCGTGTACGTGTGATACCATACCACTTGTGTAAAGGAAGAAATGTATATGTTTGCCTCTCAGAATGTTCGGTAATATGTTTATTGTTTGTGATGTGATGTGTCTATATATGTATGAACACGTTGTACTGAACGGGGTGAGAATAGCTTGTGCTACCTCATCCCTTTGTGTGTATTTTACCTCAGTAAACTGGTTTCAATTTCAATTCAAGCGGAAGCGTGTGGGTGTTCCTCTGTCTACCAATACCACCATCACTACCACTAATCAACCTTGCAATCAAATTCTTTACACAACCACAACGTCAAAATTGTGGTGGTTTAGAGAAATTAAAACCCCGGCGATATTGACGCTTCATAGGCCTAATGATTGACGGCTCTGGTAGCCCAGTTTTTTTTTTTTTACGCTTTTGGGTAAGCTAAACCGTTGCATATTTTACGGAAGGGTCGTGGAGAGACCAGGCTACACACACACACACACACACACACACACACACACACACACACACACACACACACACACACACACACACACACACACACACTAGTTACTAACTCGCCAAGAAATAATTTTTATTACAAATAAAAAAAATGTATCCACAGAAAACGGAGAGACTCACGAGAACCCCCCCCCCCCAACAGATGGATTACTATTATATTCCTCTAAGATACTCGCCTAGGTGTGCTTCAGGATGAGTTGAGCTCTGGCTCTTTGGTCCCGCCTCTCAACTGTCAATCAACTGGTGTACAGATTCCTGAGCCTATTGGGCTCTATTATATCTACATTTGAAACTGTGTATGGAGTCAGCCTCCACCACATCACTGCCTAATGCATTCCATCTGTTAACTACTCTGACACTGAAAAAGTTCTTTCTAACGTCTCTGTGGCTCATTTGGGTACTCGGTTTCCACCTGTGTTCCCTTGCTCGCGTTCCACCCGTGTTTAAACAGTATCTGTATCTACCCTGCCAATTCACTTGGGAATTTTATAGGTAGTGGTCATGTCTCCCCTAACTCTCCTGTTCTCCAATGTCGTGAGGTTTAGTTCCAATAATCTTTCCTCATAGCTCATTCCTCTCAGCTCGGGGAGTAGCCTGGTGGCATACCTCTGAACCTTTTCTAACTTCATTTTGTGTTTGACTAGGTGTGAACTGGAGCTGCATATTCCAGTATTGGTCTGACATATGAAGTATACAAGGTTCTGAATGATTATTTACACAAGTTTGTGAAGGCGGTTCTTATGTTAGCCAGTCTTGCATACGCCACTGATGGTATCCTTTTGATGTGGGCTTTAGTGAACAAGTCTGGTGTGATAACTCCTAGATCTTTCTCTCTTCCTGACTTGTGAAGGATTTCCTCTCCCAGCTGGTACCTTGTGTTTGGCCTCCTGTTCCTACGCCTATCTCCATCACTTTGCACTTGCTCGAGTTAAACTCTAGTAGCCATTTGTTGGACCATTCTTTCAGTCTGTCCAGATCATCCTGTAGCTTTATGTCCTCCTCTGTCTTAATCTTTTTCATAATTTTAGCATCATTTGCAAACATTGAGAGGAATGAGTCTACACCTTCTGGAAGATCACTCGTGTACATCAGAAACAGGATAGGTCCGAGTACAGAGCCCTGTGGGACTCCGCTAGTGACATCACACCAGATAGAGGTCTCACCTCTCACAGTAACTCTGCTTCCTGTTGTTTAGGTATTTCCTTATCCATTAGAGCGCCCTACCACTTACTCTATCTTCTTTCTCCACTTCATGCAACAGTCTCTTATGGGGTACTGTGTCAAACGCTTTCTGACAGTCCAAGAAAAATGCAGTCTGCCCACCCATCTCTTTCTTGCTTAACGGTAACCAATTCTGGGGGGGGGGGGTCCGTAGTGGCCTAAAACCCGTATGAAAACGCCACAGATGTTGCTGCAACTGACCAACAGAACAGCCTCTCCGGGGAGGCAAGTGGTCTTAATATCCACATTACAGCATCAGATATCTCTCTCTCTCTCTTTCCTGATTCCACAACGCTCGTTCGAGTGCTAGTAATTCACGACTCGGGGTCGCATCTGCCACCAGCGACCTACCCATATAATGAAGGGCTATTGTGGTAATCCTCCTGCGTGTCTCTCTCTCTCTCTCTCTCTCTCTGGTCACGTATGTCGTGAGAAGGCTGTTCTCCTGTCACGTGTGTGTAAGTAAACTGTCAAGTCGCATTGGTGGGCAAAGATACACACTCGTATAACTAGAGTGTCACCCCCTACACACACACACACACACACACACACTCACACTCACACTCACACTCTCTCTCTTCCACACAAACCCAACACGCATATTTCAAATTCTATACATCAATACAAAATATGAACCCATCAATTTATGAGAGGATCATATTATAATCACATTTTAAATTTTCTCAAAATATATTCCAAGAGATGAAACCTACGTCAAAATATGTATACCATCGCTATATCCCCCCCCCCCTCCCCCCCCCCCACTCCTCCCTCGCCACTCCTTCAGTGAAAAGTTACGACTGAGTGGTCAGCGGTCCTCACACTTACCCTCCTCCCCTCATCGTAACCCAGGAAGGAGATCGTAAGTCAACCACGATGTCTGCCCTTCACCTGCCGTAATCTGGCGTTCGCGTGGATCATTGCGGTAACACGCTCACGTAGTCAAGTGGAACACCTTGTGCGGTCTGTCTGTCTGTCTGTCTGTCTGTCTGTCTGTCTTGGGTCACACCTGTTGACGGTATGACAGCTTGCGCCGGGACTCTCACTCAACCACACGCACGCGCGCACACTCACGCGCATTCATACACACAAGCACATGCGCACACACACACACACCCATACAGGGTGGAGGCTGACTCCATACACAGTTTCAAATGTAGATATGATAGAGCCCAATAGGCTCAGGAATCTGTACACCAGTTGATTGACAGTTGAGAGGCGGGACCAAAGAGCCAAAGCTCAACCCCCGCATGCACAACTAGGTGAGTACCTTCACTCGGTGCACAATAAATCAGGGATGTAAACATGAAAGTTACAAAAGTGGGCAATCAAATGGTTGCTGGAGTTTACTCCCTGCAAGTGTAAGGTAAGGAAGATGGCGCGGGTAGAAAGTAGTACCAGAAGGTACCTACACCATAAACCTTTATATCCTGTGCTTACCTTGTCTTGGTTGCGGGGATCAATGTACCCCCCAGCCCGGTCTCGGACCAGACCTCCTGGTGGTTGGGCTTGTCCACCAGGCAAATACAACTACAAGAGAATGAAAGATTTGAGTCGATATAATTCCAACTACAGAGACACACACACATCAAGAGTGACATCAGCAGCATGTGCAACGCTGACACATACATTAGAACATCATGTATGTGAGTTCTAATGAGCACATCATTGGAACAGTTTGTGAGCCGAGGTGATTTTACAGTAGACCCGCATACCTTACCTTGAGGTTACCTTGAGGTGCTTCCGGGGCTTAGCGTCCCCGCGGCCCGGTCGTCGACCAGGCCTCCTGGTTGCTTAAGGAACACTCAGGATACACCGCTATAACCCATTACACCACCTGTATGGTACCCCACACCATCCATACATCACCTTTTTCACCCCACATTTTCATCTTCACTGTATACTCATCACAGCCTCATCACACCACCACCCCCACCCCCTCCCCCCACCCCACGGACCCCTCCCCTACACCCCCCCACACCACCTGAGCATCACGCCTGGTGACTTGGGTGTCGTAAGGTAGGTGTGGCAAGGCATTAATAAGTTGATAATTATAGAAGCAGAGGAGAGAGGGGGGGGGTTATTATCCCCATGGGAACCCCTTTCTTACACTCACACACACCTCCAATTATACCTTCACTTATAAATTGTACACTATATATATATATAATATATATATATATATATATATATATATATATATATATATATATATATATATATGTCGTACCTAATAGCCAGAACGTACTTATCAGCCTACTATTCAAGGCCCGATTTGCCTAATAAGCCAAGTTTTCATGAATTAATGTTTTTTCGACTACCTAACCTACCTAACCTAACCTAACTTTTTCTGCTACCTAACCGAACCTAACCTATGAAGATAGGTTAGGTTAGGTTAGGTAGGGTTGGTTAGGTTCGGTCATATATCTTCGTTAATTTTAACTCCATTAAAAAAAAATTGACCTCATACATAATGAAATGGGTAGCTTTATTATTTCGTAAGAAAAAAACTAGAGAAAACATATTAATTCATGAAAACTTGGCTTATTAGGCAAATCGGGCCTTGCATTGTAGGCTAATAAGTGCGTTCTGGCTACTAGGTACGACATATATATATATATATATATATATATATATATATATATATATATATATATATATATATATATATATATGCAGAATAACCACATATGAAAAATAGAAAATGCTTAACGCGTTTTCGGCTAATTCGCCTTCATCAGAGCAAAGTAGAATGAAGATAAGTTTGCTGATCAGATCTTTATATCCGCCTGGGCAGATCACCTGACCACCAAAAATAAGGTGATCTGCCCAGGCGGATATAAAGGTCTGATCAGCAAACTTATCTTCATTCTTCTTTGCTCTGATGAAGGCGAATTAGCCGAAAACGCGTTAAGCATTTTCTATTTTTCATATGTGGTTATTCTGCATACTTGGATCAGTGTTTTTGTGATCATTGTTGCATATATATATATATATATATATATATATATATATATATATATATATATATATATATATATATATATATATATATATGCGCTACAAGCCTGAAAGGTCTCCCCAAGCCAACATGCATCAATGCATCAGAAAACTCATACATGTTAAAAAAAAGCAAGATAACATTCCAATATTTTTGTGCTGGAGAGTGCGGCTGCAACATGCTATCTTGAGGTTATCTTGAGATGATTTCGGGGCTTTAGTGTCCCCGCGGCCCGGTCCTCGACCAGGCCTCCACCCCCAGGAAGCAGCCCGTGACAGCTGACTAACACCCAGGTACCTATTTCACTGCTAGGTAACAGGGGCATAGGGTGAAAGAAACTCTGCCCATGGTTTCTCGCCGGCGCCTGGGATCGAACCCAGGACCACAGGATCACAAGTCCAGTGTGCTGTCCGCTCGGCCGACCGGACCCTCGGATGCTGGGAGCTGTAACCACATAATTACCATCATTAAGAACATGTAAGATTACGTGAATCTGCTGAAAAAAAGGAGGCCAAATGGCTCATACACGAGGCTACTCATATTTATATCCACCCAAACAGCTATTTAATTTGTCTAACTTACGCCTGAACCAACCCCCACGACTATTTTAGGGTGCCCGGTAATTTGTGCATACATGCTTTGGTGTGGGTGAACTACGTGATACAGTAGTTTACGGACTAGCCAAGAATACTCTTGTGTATATACACAGTGAAGCAGGATATATATACACCTCTCGTTTATATAATATATATATATATATATATATATATATATATATTGTATAATATATATCCCCTAAGATCACGCCTACATATTACTGAATTTTGATAATATGAAGAAGGGTAAGAAGGGGAGAGGGAAAATGGGTAAAGGGGAGGGGAAAGGGGAAGGGACACGTGGTAGTGATTCATGAACCAGGTGCGTCCGTGGCGCCGCAGGATAACGGCTCGTCCGTGGCGCCGCAGGATAACGGCTCGTCCGTGGCGCCGCAGGATAACGGCTCGTCCGTGGCGCCGCAGGATAACGGCTCGTCCGTGGCGCCGCAGGATAACGGCTCGTCCGTGGCGCCACAAGCTATAATGCCGCGTCCGTGGCTGCCTCTGGTAATTAAAAAGCGCCACGTAGCTAGCCAGGAAACGGTAATTGTGATTGATGGGGCCACGGGCGGCACCCACTGGCTTCATTAAGACGTGAGTGATGGGGCCATAACACCCCCTCCCCCCTTCCCTGGTGGGGAGTAATTAGCAGTTGGCCTCGATAGATAATGGCTGCTAACATCGATAGACACAACGAGCGACGGGCTCCAAAAGCCTGGCTTGATATCTGTAACCTGTCGCTTACTGACTCTGGCTTCGCGAGGACACGGCACAAGCGACTCGGGCTATCTTGAGGTTATCTTGAGATGATTTCGGGGCTTAGGAGAGGAGGCCCGGTCCTCGATCAGGCCTCATTTTTCTTACGCACTCCTAGGAAGCAGTCCGTAGCAGCTGTCTTAACTACTAGGTGCTTATTTACTGCTAGGTAACAGGGGCATCAGGGTGAACTTTTTTTTGCCCATTTATCTCCGCCTCCACCGGGGATCGAACCCGGAACCTCGGGACTACGAATCCTCCGAAGCGCTGTCCACTCAGCTGTCAAGCGCCCTTAGTGAGGACTTCGGCAGAAACGTCTCAGGCTTCGTGAGGACACGGCAGAAACGTCTCAGGCTTCGTAAAGACAACACGGCAGAAACGTCTCAGGCTTCGTGAAGACACGGCAGAAACGTCTCAGGCTTCGTGAGGACACGACAGAAACGTCTCAGGCTTCGTGAAGACAACACGGCAGAAACGTCTCAGGCTTCGTGAGGACACGGCAGAAACGTCTCAGGCTTCGTGAAGACACGGCAGAAACGTCTCAGGCTTCGTGAAGACACGGCAGAAACGTCTCAGGCTTCGTGAAGACACGGCAGAAACGACTCAGGCTTCGCGAGGACACGGCAGAAACGTCTCAGGCTTCGTGAAGACACGGCAGAAACGTCTCAGGCTTCGCGAGGACACGGCAGAAACGTCTCAGGCTTCGTGAAGACACGGCAGAAACGTCTCAGGCTTCGTGAAGACACGGCAGAAACGACTCGGGCTTCAAATTGTGTACCTTCTATATAGTACCTTTCTTCAGGCCATTTACCTAGTTCAAGTTCAAGTTCAAGTATGTTTATTGAGATAAGCAATAAATACATCTCAAAGGGATAGAGAAGCTTAGGCTATTTCTACCCCCCATTTACCTAGTTCATCTCGATATTAACTAAATCATCTCGAATAACTGTGTTATTCGCCCTGATTCTTCCCCCTTCGACGTTAAACTAACCAAAGGATAGTTAGATCCCAGTGAGTTATAGCTGTCTTTTGAGACAACATTGAGACAACATTCGCAATCACTGTAACAATCCCGAAACAAATCCAGAAAGGCCGTGACGAGGATTCGAACCTACGTCCGAGATTCTGGGACGTAGGTTCGAATCCTTGTCACGGCCCTTGTGGATTTGTTCATTGAGGCATCACGCTATTGTGATTTCTGTGTGTAATCCCGAAACAATCACCATAACAATCCCCAAACAGTGCCCAACACCAGTGATTAATTGATTATGCTCGATAAGGGTTTAAATGAGCTCTGCTTTACACCTCAAAGCTCTGCTTTGACCCTTTTCAAGGGTCTTTTTAAGACCCTTGAAAATATTTCGTTGGGGTCTTGTTTGACTTGCGTTTTCTAATTGTTTATTAACCTCTCTCGGTTAGTCAATCGATACATTTAATCGTAAATGTTTCATTAATCATTATATAACTGGTAATTTCGCTTCCGCTGTAAATTTGTACAACTGTGGCCAAATTGGCAATTACCTATACACAATTCCCCAACAATCACCTGTACACAATCCTCCAAAATCATCTGTACTATATAAATATATATATATATATATATTATTTTAGTTTTGGCAAAAGTAAATGATAGATACAGTTGTATATTTACATTCAGTAATGTCCAGGTGGTGATTTAGCCTAATGCAGAGTTAAGTGGATAATCATATATATTACCTTACAGTTTGCCCTCTTCACCTGGGTGGTGGTGCTAATGAGATACCAATAACCCCTCCCCCTCCTCCCCCCCTCTCTACCCCTAAATCCCCCCCCCCCTCCCCCCTCAACATACCATCATCTCCACCCCCTAACCCCCCCTCTCTCTCTCAAGCGCACGCACACAATAAATTCCCGTGGTAATATCATGCGGCAGAGAATGAGCATCACTTAGCACCCACCTAACTCTTCATCAAAGGCAGAACATTATAGTTTATACCGGTAAACAAAATCCAGCCACGGATGTCACTGTCAACTCTGCCTCCATTATATTACATGCTTCTTTAAAGCCAAACAAAGTTGTTGTTATAGATTCAGCGACTCGGAACATAAGTTCCAAGTAGCACGGGCTATGATGAGCCCGTGAGGCCAAACAAAGTCATAAAGCCATTATATAGTAGTGGCTGGGCGCGCTGTCTCCTGTTGCGGGGCTATTCATGTCCGTGCCACCTCTTGAGGAGGGGCTTACTCTCCATTAGTCTTTCTACTGATAGTTCCCCTCCCTTCAGGACCCCCCCCCCCCCTCAGTCACTGTTAGGTATGAGCACTCACTCTCCACTACTCACCATCACTCACAACCACTCATCATCATCGCCATAAAACACCCCGTAAAGATTACTGTCGAGGAAACATATTCATAAACCCTCCGTTCTTATCCGCCCCCATCAATCATCATATAATTTGTGTGTAAAAGGAAGCTATACCACATTCCAGGCTTCAAGACCTGACAAGGAAACGTCAAGTTAAATTATACAAGATGAGGAGTAGTACAAAAAAACAATTTAATGGGTGAGAAATAACAACATTCCCCGGAGACGCAGTTAAAAAAAAGGTGGGGGGGGGGGGGGTAGAAATAGCCTAGGCTACTCTATCCCTTTGAGATGTATTTTTTTTCTTGTCTCAGTAAACATACTTGAGACGCAGTTATAGAAAATGGGTCCGCGATGGAAGGGGAGACTGTGCACAAAGCGAGGTGGTCTTGTGTCTTTTTAGTTTAGGTTAGGTTAGGTTAGTTTAGGTTAGTTTATTATGTAGCCTAGATGTATCCTGTGAGTGGTTGTGCGACCCATTGCCCATCCTGTGCGTGGTAGTGGGAAAGATCACACACACACACACACACACACACACACACACACACACACACACACACACACACACACACACACACACAATTAGCTCAGAAACTGAACTACAATACTGGTGCTTAAATTAACTAAGCATAAAGATACCTCACTGATGAGCTCTGTCAAGCCTGGCCTCGGGCCGGGCTTGGGGAGTAGAAGAACTCCCAGAACCCCATCAACCAGGTACCCCCCTACAGAGTTTGTCGACGTGTGGGACCCAACAGCTTATACAAAGTGGAAGTTCACTTTAAATAACATAAAAGGTTAGAAAAAAGGTTCAACAAATTAACACCCCCCCCTCCAGTGTTCAAAACGGGCCAGGAGGCCCGTTTTCATTTATGGGATACGAGTTACAGACAGACAAGAAATCTGAAGCCAGATTCACAAACCAAGTACTTACGAACGTGTACATCTTTCCTCAATCTTTGTCTTACATTTATTAAACAGTTTACAAGCATGAAAACTTGCCAATGAACTGTTGTTATTGTTATAAACAGCCTCCTGGTGCTTCGGAGCTCATTAACTGTTTAATAATTGTAAACAAAACCGCCAAAGTTTGAGAAAAGATGGACAGGTTCGTAACTGCTTCGTGAATCTTACCCCCCCCTGTACTTTTGTATGAATATCTATGAAAACTATAGGGACGCCACTATATTAGTAATATACACTTTATATAATATATATATAACAAGTCTTAATCTTAGTAACTGTACTCCCGCGTGGTACTGACTGACTGCACTCCTAGAACCACGTGACGCTAAGATGGTGCAAGCACTGTAGATGGTGCAAGCACTGTAGATGGTGCAAGCACTGCAGATGGTGCAGGCACTGTAGATGGTGCAAGCACTGTAGATGGTGCAAGCACTGTAGATGGTGCAAGCACTATAGATGTAGCAACAACAGGCGGTGCCAACGCCCTCAGCAAACCAGTTTCTCGTAGTGTCCCCCCCCTCTTCCCCCTCCCCCCCTTCACCTCAGCGACCTACCTTCCTTCATCCCCACCTCCCCCCCTACCCCCCCCCCCTCAGGTCGAGAGAGGGGCGATCAGTGAATGAAGTGAAACCGGGTCACACGGCGGTAGAGGAGGAGGAGGAGGAGGAGGAGGAGGAGGAGGAGGAGGAGGAGGAGGAGGGGGGCATGTTTACCCGCGCCAATAAAAGGGCAGGGAGTAAGAGGGGGGCCCCAAAAAAAGGGGGGGTGGGGTGGGGTGGGGTTAGGTAGGTAGGAAGGAGTGGGGGGGGGAGTCGAACAGGAGCTGCACGACCCAGACAAGGTCACCCACCCGAGCCTTGCGTCACTGCACGGCGGGATCTTCCGCGACGTGCCAGTTGCTAGCCACGACGTTCGTGTGTACCTTCAGGTGAGGTATTGTCCCTCCGTCGCCGTGGAGGGGGGGGGAGGGGAGGAGGAGGGACGTACGTCAGACCTGGACACACAAATGAGGGGGGACAGACAAGGTGGACAAACACAACTTTTTTCAAGTGAGAGAGAGAAAAAAACGAGGGTAAGAGAGCGCAGGTGACAGGTGAAGCTTCAGATACGAAAATGAGTCTGAAGAAATGTAAGGAAATTTTCGTACCCTGGGGAGGCGTGGTCGACGACCGGGCCGCGGGGACGCTAAGCCCCGGAAGCACCTCAAGGTAAGGTAGCCCCTGTAGTCAACACTTGGAAGTTGTCGTGGAAGCCATCGCCATCCTCAACCTTAATGCCAGATTCGACAACAACAATTCGAACGCCAGAATAGTTTAACTATAAGGCAACAGGTGAAACAAAGGCCAGTAGATGGGACATACACAGCTTGACCTTAGTTCCCCCCCCCCTACCGTAGTCACTGACAGGTGAGCAGTGCCAGTCGGCCTGTCAATTGCCTTCAAGTACTCCTGCAACACTTGAACGCAACACTTGTTATCTTGGACCCGTCTTCTCGTCTGTGTTTACTAGTTGTGTTTTTGCGGGGGTTGAGCTTTGCTCTTTCGGCCCGCCTCTCAACTGTCAATCAACTGTTTACTAACTTTTTTTTTTTATTTTTTTTCCACACCACACACACACACCCCAGGAAGTAGCCCGTGACAGCTGACTAACTCCCAGGTACCTATTTACTGCAAGGTAACAGGGGCACTTAGGGTGAAAGAAACTTTGCCCATTTGTTTCTGCCTCGTGCGGGAATCGAACCCGCGCCACAGAATTACGAGTCCTGCGCGCTATCCACCAGGCTACGAGGCCCCCACTGTGTGGTCTGTGTGTGTGTGTGTGTGTGTGTGTGTGTGTGTGTGTGTGTGTGTGTGTGTGTGTGTGTGTGTGTGTGTGTGTGTGTGTGTTGTTATAGATTCAGCTACTCGGAACAAGTTCCAAGTAGCACGGGCTATGGTGAACCCGTAGTAAACGTACCTGGCACAGGAGCGGGGCTGTGTCTTCATGGGTGTGTGTGTGTGGCTATCTTTTTGTGTGAGTAGGCGGGTGATGTGGGTTGGGGTGGGTAGCTGTGCTTTATTGTCTAACTGGAGCTCTAGCTCTCGGGCTCCGTCTCCCAGTTATGTCGCATTACCTAGTGTTTTCCCACTTCCCAGCGAGCTGGTGGTCTGTCGTTCTGCTCTTGTAACTACGAGATGAGTGACTTCCACGACTCCTGCTTCACACGCCCCACGTGTGTGTCTCCTCCACTGAACACGACCATTATCTAAGCGTTCTCACGCTACTCTATGTTCGGTTTTGACGTGTGTTCCCTCGTGCGGGAAAAAAGTCTCTATCCATCTGGAAAATTCCTATCAGTATTTTAACGATAGTCAAATCATCGCTAGTCCTTCTCGAATGCAAGAAGTGCTGGACCAATGAGGGTTGTAGTGTATATGTGAGTCTGCGGCCCGCCACGAGCAACAGTTTGGTGGACCAAGCTATCAGGGGGGGAGTAGAAGAACTCTCAGAACTCTCCAGATACAATCCAGGTATTTCCCGCATACCTCTGTAGCAGTCTTGTAGTAGATCTATGGATCGTCTCCATGATCTTGAGTTTCGCAAGGATGATATTCCACGCTAGCCCTGCGTATCCTACAGCTCTTCTGACGTACGTTGTGATGATTCCAGATATCCTGGAGGTGGGCATTGGCCAATGTGGCACTCACAAACTAGCCAATGGGGTAACAACCTCGCTAATGCATCTCTCAACAGCCATGGCGTCAACTAGACTGGTCTTAAGTCTTTCTCAGGCCCAGGGTCCTGATAGCTGAGTGGACAGCGCTTCGGATTCGTAGTCCTTCTGAGGTTCCGGATTCAAACCCCGGTGGAGGCGGAAACAAATGGACAGTTTCTTTCACCCTGATGCCCATGTTACCTAGCAGTAAAAAGGTACCTGGGAGTTAGACAGTTGCTACGGGCTGCTTCCTGGGGGGGGGGGGGGGTGTAACAAAAAGAAGACCTGGTCGAGGACCGGGCCGCGGGGACGCTAAGCCCCGAAATCATCTCAAGATAACCTCAAGAACTCCATCAGTTAATTCGTCAATTTTTCCAGATGTTTGCATATTGTTCAATGTTTTCTCAGTCCATCTGCCTGGCCTCAGGCCGTACATGGAGTGAGTAGAACTCTCAGAACCCTCTCCAAGTATCTCCAGGTATCTCCAAGTATCTCCAGGTATCGCTTGTGGTATGGCTGCACCTTAGCAGTCTTCAAAACTTACTGCATCCTTCTATTTAACTACCCGCGGACTTTCCTGTGGCGGGGATTCACTCTCGTGTTCTTGAAGATATCATCAAAGTGCATACAAAAAAAGGTTTGCCAGTGGAGAGAACTGATCACATGGTTCTCTGTGTGACTAATTACCCTGTGAGGTCGGGATTAATTACCCTGTGAGGCGAGGATTAAGTACCCTGTGAGGGGGGAATTAATTACCCTGTGAGGTGAGGATTAATTACCCTGTGAGGTGAGGATTAAGTACCCTGTGAGGGGGGAATTAATTACCCTGTGAGGTGAGGATTAATTACCCTGTGAAGTGAGGATTAAGTACCCTGTGAGGGGGGAATTAATTACCCTGTGAGGTGAGGATTAATTGCCCCTGTGAGGTGGGGATTAATTACCCTGTAAGGTGGGGATATGTTATTACTCCTACAAGCTCTGTAGCCCTCCTTATACCTTAGCAGCAGCTCCATACATGCACATATACCTAAGTATGTTAATGAAAAAAAATGTATATCTAACAAAACACTCAATGTATATATACACACCAAGAATTAGGCTACACTTCGATGTATTAAAAATAAAGTATGCTGTCATTAAAATACAATTTCAGTTCATATATTTATATATACAAATATCAACATTACAGAATGTATTTTTATTTTGTTCTGACCTTTACGTTAAACTCAAAATACAAACTTAAAATAATAGAGCGAAAATATATATGAAAAGAGAGGGTAGGAGGAGGAGGAAGGGGGAGGGGGGGGGAGCACACAGCTGTTGCCCTCTGAATATACGATATAGGCCTACAAAGTTACGAGGTGTGTGTAGGCCTACCCAGTGTTACGAAGCATAGAAACTACGAAAATATGAAAAAGATAAATTGATAACCTTAAACACCAGCATAGACAGATCAACTGGGAGTATACATACAAACTGTGTATGTATATGAATGTGTATGAACTGTGTATGTATGGAGCCGAGCGGACAGCACGCGGGACTTGTGATCCTGTGGTCCTGGGTTCGATCCCAGGCGCCGGCGAGAAACAATGGGCAGAGTTTCTTTCACCCTATGCCCCTGTTACCTAGCAGTAAAATAGGTACCTGGGTGTTAGTCAGCTGTCACGGGCTGCTTCCTGGGGGTGGAGGCCTGGTCGAGGACCGGGCCGCAGGGACACTAAAGCCCCGAAATCATCTCAAGATAACCTCAAGATAACCATTGGAGGGGTGAATACATACACTGTGTATACCCTACTAGTGAGTATACATACATTAAAAACAATAGTAATAATAATATTATAATTATTATTATTTTTAGAATTATAGATATCTTTATTATCATTGCTATTCTGATTACAATTTGATTAAAACAATTACAATTATTGTAATCCTAATGAGCATTTTAACAAAATCCTAAATCTACATCACCTGCAACAGGACCACAAGTTAACAGAAGCCGGCCAATAACGGGTCAACACCAACCTGTTGGAGAACAAATAACATCCATAAGAACAGTCACATATATACACTATAACGATGTTGCATTGATAACATTATTGTATATAGGAGGGGGGTTATAGGCGAGGGGGGGGGAAGAGTAAAAGGGGGTGGGGGAGGTTTATGTGGTCTCTGAGAGGTCACTTAACTTAAGGAGACCGAAGACCGTAAACTCAAGCAGCACTTACACACTTAAGGAAGTATTTCCCATCATGGTAAAAGTTGCCTGACAGCTTAAGATGTGGGTATGTACCCTCTGCCTGTCTATGGTACACATGCACCCCATAATTACATATACACCTGTGACATCTATATGAGAACATACATACATAAGCCCGCGCGCGCACTCACACACAGAAACAGAGACAGCAATAGACAGTAACAGAGAGACAGCAATAGACAGTAACAGAGAGACAGCAATAGACAGTAACAGAGAGACAGCAATAGACAGTAACAGAGAGACAGCAATAGACAGTAACAGAGAGACAGCAATAGACAGTAACAGAGACACAGCAATAGACAGTAACAGAGACACAGCAATAGACAGTAACAGAGAGACAGCAATAGACAGTAACAGAGAGACAGCAATAGACAGTAACAGAGAGACAGCAATAGACAGTAACAGAGAGACAGCAATAGACAGTAGCAGACAGCAATAGACAGTAACAGAGAGACAGCAATAGACAGTAACAGAGAGACAGCAATAGACAGTAACAGAGAGAGGCGCAGAGACAGAATAAGAGATATAGAGAAAGGAGAACATAAAAGAGAGTGTAAAATTAAATCGACGCTTCATACTAATGAAACTTCTGGCCTCATACTCGTGAAAGAGAGGTAGCTCCCCCTCCTCTCTCTCTCTCCACATCCCACCCCAACACCTGGCCACCTCAACAAGACTCCACCTATCCACCACACACACACACACCACACACACACACACACACACACACACACACACACACACACACACACACACACACACACACACACACACACACACACCACACACACACACACACACACACACCACACACACACACAACACACACACAACACACACACACACACACAACACACACACACACACACACACACACACACACACACACACACACACACACACACACACACACTCACGGATCCTCCCTCCACACTCGCCATCAGTTTTAAAATAGATATAAATCAAAATTGATGAACATACAGGTCAGTGACACTTGCTTACTAATCTCAATTACCACCCCACGACTCCAGACTCCATAGTGCCGCCCACGACCACCCCCCACGCCCACGCCCCACGCCCACGCCCCACGACTACCCACACCCCAGCCTACAGAACCACTGTAATCTATTATCGTAAGTGCACCCTACACGAAAATACTGCTAAATTCTAGCCATCTTTGTAACTAGAATTGAAAATGGATTTACAAAATACAATATCATCCTGATCCCCCCCCCCCCAAGATACAGTAACAACGAGGGGGGAGGGGGGGAGGGAGGTATGAAGGGGGTGGAGGGGGAGGGGGGGAAGGAGGGGAAGGAGGAGGAGGGGGGAAGGAGGAGGGGGGGGGGAGTGCTTGTCAACTTTATCTGTGGTGACAATAGTGGGCATCTTAACAGCTGCTCATGCTGCAGCATCTTCACAACCACCTATATGCTGCAAGATGCTGATGCTGCTCCTCCTCCTGCCGCTAGTGATGCTGCTGCCCCCCTATTCCTCTCCCTGCTGTGCTCCATGATGCTCTTTCATCTCTTGCTGTAGACGTGTTGCTGGGAAGTAGTTCTGGGGTTACGTCTTCCATGACGCAATGTGCCACACCACCGAATCCTTCTCATGACGTAATTTGTCTCTCTCTCACGACGTATTCTGCCACACACGACGTAATCCGGTAATTACGTCCGCCGTCAATGTTCTACAGAGGGCCTCTGTTCGGTTGAGTGTCCGGTACGTCAGCTAGTTTCCGGATAAGGATTTTTGTTCTACCACAGACGTGGCTACACATTTACAGTGCTAACCAGCATGTATACATTTTCTTCTGTCCTCTATGGACAGGGTTAGAAGAATAGGAAGAGGAGGAGGAGGGGAAGAAGGAGAAGGAGGAATAGGAAGATGAGGAGATAGTGCTACCTTCCCTTGCAGTGTTGCAAGCGTCACCCCTTCTCCCCCCCCTCCCCCGACACACACACGCACACATTATGTGCAAATGAATCCTTGAGGACAAAAACTAAGACTCGCCTCATACGCTTGTGAGCAATTTTCTTCCCGTCTGGCGGTGATTCATCAGGCTGTCATGACCCCCCTCACTTCTCACCAACCACCTTATTGTTACAGCTTACAAAATACATGGCAATAACCATGTATCATGGCCCAGGATACAGCAGATATTTCCTCTCTGGGTCGCGACGCTCAGGCGCTGGAACAAGAAATCTGACTGCACTTGAGTCTCTGGGTTTGTTTAATGGGTTTGCATACCCAACTCCTTCAGGGACTTGAGTACCCATTTACCCCCCCCCCCCCACAGCCCAGGGGGGGGGGTCTCTGGACCTATTGGGCACGAATCTGTAATAACATTACAGGCTCCTGTACTTGCTGGGTTTCTCAAGTCACCTTGAGGGTGACTTGAGAAAGTAGTAACCTCACAGCCTCCACCTGGTACCACTAGGGACAAGTATCAGGGGGGGAAGGATATGCAAACGTGAGGTTCCAGACAACTGGTTTGTTCCCGCGGGGTGTAATTTGCTAGCAGGTTAATTACACAAGTACAGTTAAGTGTACTCATTAAGTACACTTAATGAGTGTACGTAATGAGTGTAATCCTCCTCATTAAGGGAGTTGAACAAGGGAGGTTTTACTACCTCACAAAAAAATAAAACCTTCCGCCTGTGAGGTTTCCTACCTCACAAGTACATATAGAACCTCTCCCTTGTGAGTTGACCTCCACCAGTTGAAAAACGTTACAGCAAAAAAAAATTAATCTTTTAATGAACACTTTCCTAAGAATTTGTATTCGCACTGTAACTGCCACAGCCGGAACACAAGAGACAACTGGTTAAGTTCCTGCAGGAATTTCCGGATCAACCAAGTTGTAGTGGACTTGTGTGTGGGCTCCGGCCCCAGACTCACAATTCTACAGATAAAATAACCCGTGGATTAGATACAATACACAATTTATATATATTTATTGAAAGTGGTGTTCAGGTGGTTTTGTAACTGTAAACAATTTTTTTTTTGTATGTAAATACAATATACACTGTATTGGTGGTGGATCATAAAGGAGCGTTCTGACCATTACAATCTGGCAAATACGATACTTTGTAACAACCTGTTTAAATCTTAGGATAATATCCAATCTGTACCTCTTGCCAATAGGTCATTACCACTCTAATTTGCCTTAGCTAACACCCCGAGATCCAGCTTCTCGGCCAATCATAAGCTTCAGTGCGGTGAAGATGGCAGCCCCGTCTTCCTTAGGTGACGGGTGAGGCGTAGGATGGATGGCAGGCACAACGTCTCTAGGGGTCGAAGGTCGCGTAGGATGGCAGCGAAACGCGCACCAAAGGATGCGTATGGCATAGAATGGCAGCCAAGCCGTCCTTAAGATAGGGTGTGGCACAGAATGGCAGCCGAGCCGTCCCTGAGACAGGGTGTGGCACAGAATGGCAGCTAAGCCGTCCTTAAGGTAGGGTGTGGCACAGAATGGCAGCCGAGCCGTCCCTGAGACAGGGTGTGGCACAGAATGGCAGCTAAGCCGTCCTTAAGGTAGGGTGTGGCACAGAATGGCAGCCAAGCCGTCCTTAAGGTAGGGTGTGGCACAGAATGGCAGCTAAACGGTCCCTAGGTTCGGGTGTTGCGTAGAATGGCAGCCAGGGCATCACGAGGAGGGGGGAGGGGAGATGATCACAAGATGAGACCTTGAAGGACTGGAGGGGGGGTAAGAGGGGGGTCTGGGGTGGGGGTCTGGGGTGGGGGTAGAGCCACAGTGGTAGCCAGACTCACCCGCCCCAGCCGGTTCTTCACAGATCTGCATAGTTGTTCACCATCACCGCGCTGCTCCTCATGAGTGTCACCATCTTAGAGAGATGAATGGTGACAATGTGATAAGCCACGGAGAACATACGGCTACGATTAGGAAAGGGGGAAGGTTGGATCGGCTGCACTTTCCTATACTGCCCGAGAGCCATTAACCCTGCCTTCGTCGAGATAAGGTGCCATTTCACCATTTTTTGTGACCTTATCTCGACGAAGGCAGGGTTAAACCCACCAAACACACACCGAAACTACGACGTTGGTACAACGTTCGAACGAGTTTTAACACCTCCTAACCCGTTATAACAACCAATATAGCAAGTTGTAACAACGTTCTAATACGTCATAAACACGCTAAGCCAAAATGTAACAACTGTATTACAAGTTGTAACAAGCGGAAAATAGAGACAGTTTCGGTTTGTGTTTCCAGGGAAGGCTCTCGGGCAGTATTGGAAAGTGCAGTCGAAGAAAGCACCCTGAAGAATATACCTAACAATACCTAATATACCTAAAGAATACCTAACAGGCAGGAAACAAGTGGCCGAAAAAAAGGATTCAGAAGGAACACAAGATTCCTCCTTTGCATAAAACGTCCTTCTCCGAAATAATATCTTCCTAAACATCGACATTTTAAGAACTCAATACGAACCTAAAAAAAGGAGAATCACCACCGCAGGAAGCCACCTGAAACTATAAGCAACCGGGGGAAATAATGCTTGGCATCCAATCCCAACATATGCGGGAGAATGAGGATGTGAGCTTATGAAAGGAGATCACACATGCACTTAAGAGCCCCGCGAAGACACACTTGAGCTCCTTGTTACGAGCGGCGGGACCTCATAAGAAGGAGGAACGAGACCTGGGAGTCAACACGGCACCACGACCATCTTAACCACCACACAAGGGCAACAAGGATAAGGAGGATGTAAGGAGGATATAAGGAGGATTGTTATAAATATAAATGTGTGGTGGGCTTCTATGGGGAACTGGTACTATTAAGGGGTAACGGTAGTTAGAAGACAGAATATCAAATATGGGAGAGCTAAAAGGCCCGGCCCCCAAAATAAACTATCCACAGTAATAATAACTTGCTACTAGACCATATATGTTAGTCTAAGGATTGATCAATGCGCTCCCACACAGGAAGAAGGGATACTCCTATAATTCATGTACTTATTTATTAACCCCTTAACAACCCCCCATATACACTCACACCAATAACAATAATAATAATAACTTTACCACACTACCTTACGTTAAAAAGCCTTGGTCCACTTAGGCAGGATACAAGGTTTACACTAAGAACAAGCTAGGGTAAAGTACTACTGGATAAGCACTGAAGCTGGATGCAGCTTAGGGTAGAGACACCACGTGGTACCCTAATACAAAACACAACACTTAGGGGTACCCAAAACACTGGCAAATACTACCCCCAGGTCTCACCAATCGTTACTACCAGAGTAGGCACACTTAAACCACCATACAGTACTTAACTTAATGGTACAGGAACTTAAGGTAAGGGAAATAAGTAAGAGGAGAAGGGAGGAGAGTAGGGGTGCAGCCACAGAGTAGGTCTCGTCCCCACGAACGCCAGCCAGAGAAGAACGCTCCTAGCCACCAGCTAGGCCTCCCGCATGTCGTGGTGCCGGAAGGAGCCTAATTGATCGTGCAGCTAAGCACATTAAAGATCTTCCCTTATGCAACGTATTGTTACTTTACAAATGATTAGAAAGTATTAGTAAGCAAAGTTGGTGCCTATGTTATTATTTAATAATCAACCCCCCCCCAGCTCAGTCTTTAAATGCTCTTTGAGAAACAAGAATAGTCTTACGTCTGGCAGGGAAGATACAAACAATTGCCGCTCGTGATGCACTCAACTGTACTACCAGAAAGTTTAATAGCTCAATTTTGACCTCTGGTTTCCACTGGAGAACCCAGGGTCGTAACAAGGATATAAGGAGGATATAAGGAGGATACAATAAGCATAATGGAGGATAAGGAAGACATTCACTCTAAGACAGATTCACTATAAGAAAGCTTCACTATTGGAGAGATTCACTATCGGACATATTCACTATAAAATAGTCATTGCAGGACAGATTCACTGCAAGACAAATTTACTGAAGGAAAAATTCCATATGAAACAGATTTACCATAAGACAAGAGTCATCTTAAAACAGATTCATTAAAAGCCAGATTCATCATAGCAGAACATGGATGAAAATTGGAGGCAAAGAAGAGTCAAAAGATGTTAACGGCTAGTTCACTTCATCATATACTATGTACTCATACCCATTACTCTTAGAAAGAATGCCCGCTCAAAGAAGGTTAGACCCAAACTGCATGGCCTATCGAGAAGATAGCGGCAAGATAACACAGGAGATGGGGTCTAGACAGCAAAACACAATAGAGGGGCTTAATAAATTAAGCACCCAGCTTACATATCTGAAAATAAAGTGCCGACGTTTTTCGGTCCATCAGTAAGTGCCGACGTTTCGGTCCGTCCTGCACTATTATCAAGTCCGTTATCACGACTCGATAACGGTCCAATGACAGACCGAAACGTCGCCACTTTATTTCCCGATGTTGGGTTGAGTGTCCACAATGAACAGTCTTGAAAAGTCTCTTTGTAAGACTAAGTCTCTCACTAAGTCTTAAGTAAGACTACTCTCACGAATAGTCCCATATAGCCTTATACAGAGCATCTCACCAAGATTCAACAATAGGTTGTGTTTATGACGTTTGAGAGGCGTAGATGCACTACTGGACGCCCGTTAGTGACTGATTCAACGCTACTCCACTGCTTGATACCTGGTTGATGGGTTTCTGGGAGTTCTTCTACTCCCCAAGCCCAGCCCGAGGCCAGGCTTGACTTGTGAGAGTTTAGTCCACCAGGCTGTTGCTTGGAGCGACCCCGCAGGCCCACATACCTACCACAGCCCAGCTGATCCGGAACTTTTCTTAGAAAACAGCCCTTGATGACTGTATATATCAGAAGAAATAGGAGCGTCGGGAGTCCCTTCGTCGTACTCTTGGACATCTAGGGATGAGAAGGAGGTGGTCGCGTGACCTTGCGGGTGTAGCCCCCTCAGCCACCACAGCCTGTCTAGTCTAAGACACGGAGTGCTTGTCCTCTTCAAGCACAAGACGGAGAGATCGTCTTAATAACAGATCCGTGTAATTCCTTCAAGATATCTTCAGTGTGGGTTGGATTGAGTGAAGAAGACCACTGTGGCTAAGTAACAACAGCAACTTTGAGATTGTATTATTGATAAATTAAGCACCGTTGTTATCTAGGGTATTCCAGATGAGGGAAATACTTGATTTGTATCACTAAATTCTATATTATTTTTTGGGGGGGAATTTTTTTTGTTAGTTTTAATTTGGAATTTGAATTAATTTTTCCTGTCAGTTATATTTGAGCATATATCACCTGGCGTTTTCTTGGAATTTGGCTATTATCAGTGATTTCTCCAACCCATATATATATATATATATATATATATATATATATATATATATATATATATATATATATATATATATATATATATATTATATATATATATATATATAAGCTTGCAAAATTTTAATGGCAATTATAAGGGCAATTAATAATTGCCATTTCAGTAATTATCACACAAGTATCCAAGTCCCTTTATTTTATGGTATTGGCCTTCCTCCTCAGAGTCAGATCAGTATCTAGATGCAGTAATTATTATATTAATGACTTTAATGAGGCGTGGTGGCAGCGCTGACGACATTAAGATATCGCACAGAATTGGCCCTTGTCGTAACATTCAGACCTTTTCTCTCAGACAACTGTGCTTTGACACTCTTTCGCACAGTGTCCAAACTCTCCACTCCTCTGTGTTTGTGTGTTTGTGTGTGTGTGTGTGTGTGTGTGTGTGTGTGTGTGTGTGTGTGTGTGTGTGTGTGTGTGTGTGTGTGTGTACTCACCTGTTTGTGCTTGCAGGGGTTGAGCTTTGGCTCTTTGGTCCCGCCTCTCAACTGTTAATCAACTGGTGTACAGATTCCTGAGCCTACTGGACTCTGTCATATCTACAGTTCAAACTGTGTATGGAGTCAGCCTGTGTGTGTGTGTGTGTGTGTGTGTGTGTGTGTGTGTGTGTGTGTGTGTGTGTGTGTGTGTGTGTGTGTGTGTATGTGTGTGTGTGTGTGTCACTGGAAGGGTGAGTGCCGTTCTTATTTCAGTGTATTTATATACAGCAGTGGAAAGGGTACACTTAATAAGCTTGTACTATCCATGGTTACAGCGGATAAGGAGAGTGAGTTTGGAAATCGATAGCAACATAGGCCTACGTATGTGAGACTGTGAACCGTTTGAAACAACAGCCTGCGTGATCAAGTAGCCACGAAGAGCTCCCCAAAGCAACTCCAGGTATAGTTTCAAGAAAAGGAATAATAGGAAGCACGACCACATGAAACCACTCCACCGGCTGACCGAAGCCCTGAAGCCACATGTGAACACCTCCTGCACACACCTGGCAACCACATTGAGTAATTGACCCGGACACTAAACTACAGGTCAGTGACGCCGACGAGGGGCCCATTGTAATATAATGGATACAGATAGTCAGAATAAAGATTATAGAATGGTACACGGGCTCACCATAGCCCGTGCTGCTTGGTACTTTTTGTTCCAAGTAGCGAATCTTAAACAACAACAACAACATAGAATGGTATTAGAGGGGGCGAGAGACTGACTTGTTCTGAGAGGGCAGGATAAGGAACGCCTTTAGAGAGGGTAGAAGGATTAATAGTTTCATATAGAGCAGAAGAATGGAAAAAGTTACTCTTCCTGGATCACTACAAAGCCTTTGACACTCCCCTCCCCCCCCCCCAACACACTCAAATAGATATACTAGAAAGAACTTTTTTTAGTGTCAGAGTTGTTAATAGATGAAATGCATTAGGCAGTGATGTGGTGGAGGCCGACTCCATACACAGTTTTCAAGTGTAGATATGATAGAGCCCAGTAGGCTCAGGAACTTGTACACCGGATGACTGACAGTTGAGAAGCGGGACCAAAGAGCCAGAGCTCAACCCCCCGCAAGCACAAGTAGGTGAGTACATATCTCCAGGATGCTGCCCAAAAGCAGCTATCCGACTCCTAGCTACCAATCTACTGCTAGGTGAACAGCTGCATCAGGTAACAGGAACTCTGGCCATATATATGTGTGTGTGAGTACGAGGAGAGAAGAAGAGAGTAGGTGACCCAGCATGCCTGTGGAGGAGAGGACGGGTTGAAGACCCCGACGAGGGAGACAGATGGCAAAACAGGAGGTCAGTGACCCCCAGCAGCAGCAGCAGCAGCAGCCTCCTGCTCCCCCAGCAGTTGGCAAGCAGCAACTTCAGGAGCAGCAGATCTTGTGGCATCCAGACCCACCCACACCTCTCATCTCAAACATCACAGTGATATCCACACCCCCACCTCATCCTCTCTCTCTCTCTCTCTCTCTCTCTCTCTCTCTCTCTCTCTCTGTCTCTCTCTCTCTCTCTCTCTCTCTCTCTCTCTCTCTCTCTCTCTCTCTCTCTCTCTGTCTCTGTCTCTGTCTCTCTCTCTCTCTCTCTGTCTCTCTCTCTCTCTCTCTCTCTCTCTCTCTCTCTCTCTCTCTCTCTCTCTCTCTCTCTCTCTGTCTGTCTGTCTCTCTCTCTCTCTCTCTCTCTCTCTCTCTCTCTCTCTCTCTCTGTCTCTCTCTCTCTCTCTCTCTCTCTCTCTCTCTGTCTCTCTCTCTCTCTCTCTCTCTCTCTCTCTCTCTCTCTCTCTCTCTCTCTCTCTCTGTCTCTCTCTCTCTCTCTCTCTCTCTCTCTCTCTCTCTCTCTCTCTCTCTCTCTCTCTGTCTCTCTCTCTCTCTCTCTCTCTCTGTCTCTCTCTCTGTCTCTCTCTCTCTCTCTCTCTCTCTGTCTCTCTCTGTCTCTCTCTCTGTCTCTCTCTGTCTCTCTCTCTCTCTCTCTGTCTCTCTCTCTCTCTCTCTCTCTCTCTCTCTCTCTCTCTCTCTCTCTCTCTCTCTCTCTCACACTGTCTGTCAAGTGCCGCATATCCCACCGTGTCCTCAAGCCCCACTGCCCAAGTCTTCTAGCATCTAACAGTCTTGGGAGTTACATCTTGGCACTTACCTCAGTGTCGACCACCTTGTGAGGTGTGGAGTGAACACTCGGCTCCTTTCAACACACCGGGGGAGGCAGCGCAGAGCTGTATAACTGCTACCCGCCCCCCTATACCCTCCATATTATATATATATAATATATATATAATATATATAATATAATATATATATATATATATATATATATATATATATATATATATATATATATATATATATATATATATATATATATGTTTGGACTATTTCAACAACACGTGGTTCTCTGATATAACATTCCCCCTCTCAGCCTCCACGAGTGGCGCAGCCCCCTCCGACAACGATATCCACCACGATATCAACCCCGAGCTCACTACGATGCCCACCACGATATCCATCACAATGCCCACCATGATTTAAAAGAAGAGAGAGGTGTGCACTAAGATTCGTGCCAGAACTAAATCTCTCAACCCTAAAGGTAAGATGAAATTGAGGAGACATGATCGTAACATACAACATACTGAGGAAGCGAGGGGGGGGGGGCGGGCCCGCAATAGACAAGGTGGACTAGGATAGACTCTCTCAATTGAGAGAAACTAGAAGAAGAGGACACAAGTAGAAGCACACACACACACACACACACACACACACACACACACACACACACACACACACACACACACACACACACACACACACACACATACCTCGTAGGGGGAGGGGCCTCGTAGCCTGGTGGATAGCGCGCAGGATTCGTAATTCTGTGGCGCGGGTTCGATTCCCGCACGAGGCAGAAACAAATGGGCAAAGTTCCTTTCACCCTGAATGCCCCTGTTACCTAGCAGTAAATAGGTACCTGGGAGTTAGTCAGCTGTCACGGGCTGCTTCCTGGGGTGTGTGTGTGGTGTGGAAAAAAAAAAGTAGTTAGTAAACAGTTGATTGACAGTTGAGAGGCGGGCCGAAAGAGCAAAGCTCAACCCCCGTAAAAACACAACTAGTAAACACAACTAGTAAACACATACACACACACACACACACACACACACACACACACACACACACACACACACACACACACACACACACACACACACATACACACACACACACACACACACACACACACACATACACACACACACACACACACACACACACACACACACACACACACTCACGCCCCCTGTACGGGCGGTCAATTTTCAACAAGAGGAACGCGTGGAAAGAAGTTGTGGAAGCCACCTCCATCCACGACATAAAGGTCAGATACGACAAAGAATTAGGACGTTACGAACGTTAAAAGGTATGAAAAGGCTTGTAGGAGGGGGCACGAAGAGCTATGTAGAGACCTTACTTTCTCGTAGTTACTGTTTGGTAGTCACTATACCCAGCAGTGTATAGTGACCTCGTAGTCACTATAACCAGCAGTGTATAGTGACCTCGTAGTCACTATAACCAGCAGTGTATAGTGACCTCGTAGTCACTATACCCAGCAGTGTATAGTGACCTCGTAGTCACTATAACCAGCAGTGTATAGTGACCTCGTAGTCACTATACCCAGCAGTGTATAGTGACCTCGTAGTCACTATGCCCAGCAGTGTATAGTGTCCTCGTAGTCACTATGCCCAGCAGTGTATAGTGACCTCGTAGTCACTATACCCAGCAGTGTATAGTGACCTCGTAGTCACTATACCCAGCAGTGTATAGTGACCTCGTAGTCACTATACCCAGCAGTGTATAGTGACCTCGTAGTCACTATACCCAGCAGTGTATAGTGACCTCGTAGTCACTATGCCCAGCAGTGTATAGTGTCCTCGTAGTCACTATGCCCAGCAGTGTATAGTGACCTCGTAGTCACTATACCCAGCAGTGTATAGTGACCTCGTAGTCACTATACCCAGCAGTGTATAGTGACCTCGTAGTCACTATACCCAGCAGTGTATAGTGACCTCGTAGTCACTATACCCAGCAGTGTATAGTGACCTCGTAGTCACTATACCCAGCAGTGCTTGCTCACTACCAGGCGAACTGGCTGCCCACAGTATCGGTAACCCTTCCCCCTCCCCCCCCTTTCACTATCTCACTTGCTCTCCCTCTCATACTCTCCCACCCCCCCTCCTTCCCCTCCCTCACACCACTCTCCTTCGTCAATCTCTCTCTCTCTCTCTCTCTCTCTCTCTCTCTCTCTCTCTCTCTCTCTCTCTCTCTCTCTCTCTCTCTCTCTCTCTCTCTCAAAATGACTTGTGACACCTTCCCACAGCTCATTTTAAGCTTTACCTTACTCGTTTTCCCTCCAACACAATCCGTCAACCGGTTTACAACCAGGTACCCAATTACTGGTGGGTGAACAGAGGCAAACAGTAACCTAATGAAAATAATGAAAATATGAGATTTTATGTTATATATGGTGTGCACACCCGGTGCTCAGACCAAGTCCATTCCATCCAGCGGTCGACCCCACAGTCGCATTCATATATTTTTACATGCTGTTCAGTCAAAACGGGAATTTTCTCAAATATAAATTAATATTATAATATATTAGCATATTGTGCATATATAGGCATAGGTTAGGTTAGGTGTTTAGGTTCTGTTGGCGATTATTTGTATTTGTAGTACGTAGGTGAAGCATTTACAGCGTTGTGGTTCGAACAAAAGTCGTCAGTGAAGCACTTGTTCCGGAAGTGTTCGAACGTCAGCAGTTGTGAGTCGTGTGTAAACCGTTTTTCATTCATGAACAGCTGGGGTTTGGCGGGTGGATGGAATGGACTTTGGGGTTTTTATTTATGAGGACGGGCTGGGTGGGGGGGGGGGGGGGGGTCGCAAGAAGTGTGTGACGTCACTATAACGTCATAATGTTCCTGACATTCCAGGTGTTAGGTCCTGAGGGCACAAGGTGAGGGACCACTTGAGGTCAACCATGGGCAAGACAGGAGGTCAAATCCAGGCAAGCAAGATTGTTGGGACTACTTCAGGCGTAGGTAGCGCAATCGGGTTCGTTCACTACTTACAATCGTGAATTCCGGGTTCGAATCCCAAGTGGGATAGAAATGGTTGGACGCGTTTCCTATCACCTTATGCCCCTGTTTACCTAATAATAAGTGGGTACCCATGCAGGAATTAACCAACTAATTGGGGGGGGGGGGTTGCATCCTGGGGAGGGTCAGTAAATAGGCTTGAGAGGGGGGGGGCACCTGGATATAAGCCTAACATAAAAAAAAATACTTTCCTTATTAAGACCACTCAATAGCTCGGTCGATAGAGCTTTCGCCTCACACACACGCGTGGGGTCCCCGGTTCAAGCCTCCTAGAACCTAGGTGAATGGAGGGTAAGCCTAACATGTATATATATGCACTGGCTGCCTGTCCCCCGACACAATGCATTATTATTATTATTATTATTATTATTATTATTATTATTATTATTATTATTATGAGTTTGGGTGGATATAAATTGGAGCTGCCTCGTATAGGTCAATAGAGGTTCTGAAGATTCCTTAAACAATTCTGGTGATTGACATCTTTGGCCACTACAGCGGTATACTGTAGCCCACTTTGTGTACAGGACGCTTCACCGACGTCTTATACCCATCATAACCTAACCTAACCTATTTTGTTCTACCGCAGCCCAGCCCTTCCAATCCTAAAACAACCTAACCTAACCTAACCTAACGTAACCTAACCCAGCCTGATCCAGGTATTTTTAGTTTTCACAATTACTAAAGGAATTCTTCCTCTATCTTCCTCACCCACAACACAGCCCAGAAACCTCTTTTTCTCACCCACAACACAACCTAGAAACCTCTCTTCCTCATGCAGACGATGAGTCACAATAACGTGGCTGAAGTAGTTTGACCGGACCACACACTAGAAGGTGAAGGGACGACGATGTTTCGGTCCGGCCATACAATCGGCTTGAGAATGGTCCAGGACGGACCGAAACGTCGTCGTCCCTCTCTTCCTCACCCACAACACCACCCGGAAACCTCTCTTCCTCACCCACAACACCACCCGGAAACCTCTCTTCCTCACCCACAACACCACCCGGAAACCTCTCTTCCTCACCCACAACACCACCCGGAAACCTCTCTTCCTCACCCACAACACCACCCGGAAACCTCTCTTCCTCACCCACAGCACCACTCGGAAACCTCTCTTCCTCACCCACAACGCCACCCGGAAACCTCTCTTCCTCACCCACAACGCCACCCGGAAACCTCTCTTCCTCACCCACAACACCACCCGGAAACCTCTCTTCCTCACCCACATCACCACCCGGAAACCTCTCTTCCTCACCCACAACACCACCCGGAAACCTCTCTCGCTCACCCACGACAGAGAGTTGCCCAAGTGGCCACTACGACATTTAAATACGTGAATGGGCGACACAGGCAAATGGTTTAGCTTAGCTAAACACGGCACGCAGGCGCGGCCACTAATACATGTTGTTGTTTTAGATTCAGCTGCTCGGAGCAAAATGTTCCCAGTAGCACGGGCTATGGTGAGCCCGTTGTGCATACATATAAGGTATGACAATGGCATGCGGCATGTGGTATAAGGCATGCGTTTGTGTGTACTCACCTAGTTGTACTCACGTAGTTGTGTTTGCGGGGGTTGAGCTCTGGGGCCAGATTCACGAAAGCACTTACGCAAGCACTTACGAACGTGTACATCTTTTCTCAATATTTGGCGGCTTTATTTACAATTATTAAACAGTTAATGAGCTCTGAAGCACAAGGAGGCTGTTTATAACAATAACAACAGTTGATTGGGAAGATTTCATGCTTGCAAATTGACTAATAAATGTAAACAAAGCCGTCAAAGATTGAGGAAAGATGTACATGTTCGTAAGTACTTGCGTAACTGCTTCGTGAATCTGGCTCCTGGCTCTTTGGTCCCGCCTCTCAACCGTCAATCAACAGGTGTACAGGTTCCTGAGCCTACTGGGCTCTATCATATCTACACTTGAAACTGTGTATGGAGTCAGCTTCCACCACATCACCTCCTAATGCATTCCACTTGTTAACCACTCTGACACAAAAAAGTTCTGTCTACTATCTCTGTGGCTCATTTGGGTACATTTTCTAGACAATTCTTCCAGTCTGTCCAGGTATTCTGGACAGACTTGAAGATCTTCTTCAGACTGGAAGAAGATAGATCTTCATCTATCTTGATTCTTCTCATAATTTTTGCATCATCAGCAAACATTGAGAGGAATGAGTCTATACCGTCTGGAAGGTCCTTTACATATATCAGAAACAGGATGGGTCCAAGTACAGAACCCTGTGGGACTCCGTTGGTGACATCTCGCAACTCTGATGTCTTCCCCCTCCCAGTTACTCGCTGTTTCCTGTTGCTTAGATACTCCCTTAGCCACGGGAGCACCTTATCTTTTACTCCTTCCTGTTGCCTGTGTCTTACGCTATCTCAAGTAGCCTCAATTGGTTGGTAGATACAGCTTCTTGTTTGTCTCTTTCCTTCACGTGATTCCTTCCATTTGAGGGGGTCTCGTAGCGCAGTTGACTTCCTTCTTGACTCGCAATAGGGGGTTCCCAGGTTCGATTTCCGGGCGAGGGAAATGGTTAGGCACGTTTCTTTTCACCTAATGTCACTGTTCACCTGGCAATAAATAGGTAGCTAGGGAGTTAGGCAACTGTTGTGGGGTTGCATCCTAGGAAGGGTCAGCAGTTTGATCTTGGGTGGGGGGGGGGAGGAGACCTCCATACAAGCCTAAAGTACATTTATATATCTACACAGGCTTCCTGTCCCCGACACAACTTCCCTCTCTCTTTTACCCTTCCTCCCTCTCTCTCTTTTACTCTCACTCCTTTGCTTTCTCTCCTTTACTCTCCCTCGTTCCCTCTTTTACCCTCCCTCCCTCCCAACCCCCCCTTCTGTTACCCTTCCCCCCTCCCTCTGTTACCCTCCCCCCTCCCTCCCTCCCTCCCTCCCATGACTACGGACACGCAGCCAAGAAAGCATCACACCAGACAGAAGACACCGAGAACCAGCTTAAAGACATGTCAATAAACAAAACAAAAGGAGACTCGACAGAGGGGGACACAACAGAGGAGAGTCAACAACAGAGGAGAGTCAACAGAGGGGACACAACAGAGGAGAGGCAACAGAGAGGACACAACAGAGGAGAGGCAACAGAGGAGACACAACAGAGGAGAGGCAACAGAGAGGACACAACAGAGGAGAGTCAACAGAGAGGACACAACAGAGGAGAGTCAACAGAGGGGGACACAACAGAGGAGAGTCAACAGAGAGGACACAACAGAGGAGAGTCAACAGAGGGGGACACAACAGAGGAGAGTCAACAGAGAGGACACAACAGAGGAGAGGCAACAGAGAGGACACAATGTAACAAACTAGGCTGTTGTAAGAATTATCCAGAGTGGTTTATCGACAAAAGAGAATGGGAAGCTGAGCCGCATGGTGACCTGACCCCCAGGGGAATTCGCGGTGGAAATAACCGACGCTTTGTTCATAACTGCGTATAATGAACCATCCTATAGTATTCAGTAATTTAGAGAAAATTAGCCTTTATTCATTTTGCATTAAAATTGTATTGTATAATAGTACTGGATACAATATCAAGAGTATTCTAATTATTGAGTTTAAGTCACCATCAGTGACGTCACGAATCAGATCTAACTTTTAAAGCGGAGTGACCGGCGGTCATAGGTCATCAGGGGTTGACAGGTCTAATATTTCTCAAAGTTTTAATAACCATTTTTGTGATCGGGAACAGCTCTGCTGTTAGATGTTTGTAATTTAATTCAGTAAAATAATTCAACCAGTCTGGATCAATTAAGTACAACAGAGGTTAATTGTTATAACTTAAACCTGGCTAGTAACTTGGTAGAACTTTGACTGACTAGGCGGAAGGATACAATGCTCTGTCTGGGGTAGACCAGACAAGAGAGAGATCAGTGTGGAAACGGGAGCAGCTGGGATAAGAGGTCAAACATCTTACCTCTCCCCAAGACCAGCCAAAACATCTAGCTGGTCGCCCAAGGTATAGTTGCTATTGTTAATTATAGAAATAGTCTTCTCATTTGCCACTCAGGTCAAGTAGGGAGTGTTAAAGGGATAGGGAGTGAACATATTTAGATTTTGTTTTAGTTTTCTTTTAATAAATTAAATTTGTTATTAATTTGCATTTTATTGTTTCCATGTGTTTTATGTGTATACTTGTCCTGGTCACGTGGTCCACACGAGGCAGAGTTGCATTGGGCGCCGATTCTAACATCGAATCGGAATTATCATTACCGTGTAATTTATTCCACACTCAAGGTCATCGTTTATAGTGGGGATCAAGCCCCTAGGTTGATTAATTAGCGTGATCGATCCAGACCTCGATCATTGCTCTTGTATTACTGGTCTGGTGGTGGCAGCAGAGGTGACTCTAGGGTTTTGTTCAGAGCTTAGGTCACGTCATACTGGGTGTAGAATCCTAAGTCGGTCAATCGTCTTAGGACCACGTGGCGTGGAGTTGGCTTTGTTAAAAGTTTTGGAGTCCCTTGGTTTAGAAATAAAAGTAAGAATACGGGTAGAGGGCAAAGAAAGAAGTAAGTAAAGAGAGAGGAACCCCAAACCCGTGTTACAACAACAGAGGAGAGTCAACAGAGGGGGACACAACAGAGGAGAGTCAACAGAGGGGGACACAACAGAGGAGAGTCAACAGAGAGGACACAACAGAGGAGAGTCAACAGAGGGGGACACAACAGAGGAGAGTCAACAGAGAGGACACAACAGAGGAGAGTCAACAGAGAGGACACAACAGAGGAGAGTCAACAGAGAGGACACAACAGAGGAGAGTCAACAGAGGGGGACACAACAGAGGAGAGTCAACAGAGAGGACACAACAGAGGAGAGTCAACAGAGAGGACACAACAGAGGAGAGTCAACAGAGGGGACACAACAGAGGAGAGTCAACAGAGAGGACACAACAGAGGAGAGTCAACAGAGGGGACACAACAGAGGAGAGTCAACAGAGGGGACACAACAGAGGAGAGTCAACAGAGAGGACACAACAGAGGAGAGTCAACAGAGGGGACACAACAGAGGAGAGTCAACAGAGAGGACACAACAGAGGAGAGTCAACAGAGGGGACACAACAGAGGAGAGTCAACAGAGAGGACACAACAGAGGAGAGTCAACAGAGGGGACACAACAGAGGAGAGTCAACAGAGGGGACACAACAGAGGAGAGTCAACAGAGGGGACACAACAGAGGAGAGTCAACAGAGAGGACACAACAGAGGAGAGGCAACAGAGGGGACACAACAGAGGAGAGGCAACAGAGGGGACACAACAGAGGAGAGGCAACAGAGAGGACACAACAGAGGAGAGGCAACAGAGGGGGACACAACAGAGGAGAGTCAACAGAGGGGACACAACAGAGGAGAGTCAACAGAGAGGACACAACAGAGGAGAGGCAACAGAGGGGACACAACAGAGGAGAGTCAACAGAGAGGACACAACAGAGGAGAGGCAACAGAGAGGACACAACAGAGGAGAGGCAACAGAGGGGACACAACAGAGGAGAGGCAACAGAGGGGACACAACAGAGGAGAGGCAACAGAGAGGACACAACAGAGGAGAGGCAACAGAGGGGACACAACAGAGGAGAGGCAACAGAGGGGACACAACAGAGGAGAGGCAACAGAGAGGACACAACAGAGGAGAGGCAACAGAGAGGACACAACAGAGGAGAGGCAACAGAGGGGGACACAACAGAGGAGAGGCAACAGAGAGGACACAACAGAGGAGAGTCAACAGAGAGGACACAACAGAGGAGAGGCAACAGAGGGGACACCACCAAGGTCATGACCGGCCGGCAGAACTCAGACCCACACGAGAGAGAGTGAGTGAGGGAGAAAGGACCCTCAGGAAATGTTATCAATATAGCACTAATAATGAGGTTCTCTCCCTTGCACTGGGGCGGTGTGAAGACTGGCAGATACCTGATAATGGGAGCCGGTCGGCCGAGCGGACAGCACGCTGGACTTGTGATCCTGTGGTCCTGGGTTCGATCCCAGGCGCCGGCGAGAAACAATGGGCAGAGTTTCTTTCACCCTATGCCCCTGTTACCTAGCAGTAAAATAGGTACCTGGGTGTTAGTCAGCTGTCACGGGCTGCTTCCTGGGGGTGGAGGCCTGGTCGAGGACCGGGCCGCGGGGACACTAAAAAAGCCCCGAAATCATCTCAAGATAACCTCAAGATACCTTGAAGCATGTGTTCCGTACCCCTGACCGTGGGGAAGATGGTCGCCTCTGTCTTCTGGGGGAGTGAGGGAGACCCAGGGAAGGAGAAATAGGGAGAAAGAAATAGGGAGAGAGGGAGAGTGGCGGGAAAAAGTGTAAGGGAGATTGAGAATTTGAAACAAAGGGACAGTTAATATAGCAAATGTGACATGCATACAAAGGCTTGGAGGAGGGTGGAGAGAGTGGGGGTTCTTGTTCTACTTCCTTCCTTGTTTTTCTCCACCTTCTTTCTCTCTCCACCTTCTTTCTCTCTCCACCTTCTCCTTCTCCACCTCTACGTGCTGAGGCAATGTGCTCCACCTCTGACTCAGTCATGTGAAGGAATGAGTGCTCGTGGAGTGAAGGTCTTGAGAAAGCCACAATCAGCATGAGGCTGTTGATGGCTGAGCGCCTCGAGTTGTCGCTGCTGACTTCTGGCAGTCCACGAACTTGCGCCAGGATGGCAAACCTTGAGATTATTGACGTCATGCGGAACAATATTCGAACAATGTTTGTCGTAGCAGTGTTTGTCGTAGCAGTGTTTGTCGTAGCAATGTTTGTCGTAGCAATGTTTGTCGTAGCAATGTTTGTCGTAGCAATGTTTGTCGTAGCAATGTTTGTCGTAGCAGTGTTTGTCGTAGCAATGTTTGTCGTAGCAATGTTTGTCGTAGCAGTGTTTGTCGTAGCAATGTTTGTCGTAGCAATGTTTGTCGTAGCAATGTTTGTCGTAACAACGTTAGTCGTAGCAATGTTTGTCGTAGCAATGTTTGTCGTAACAACGTTAGTCGTAGCAATGTTTGTCGTAGCAATGTTTGTCGTAGCAATGTTTGTCGTAGCAATGTTTGTCGTAGCAATGTTTGTCGTAGCAATGTTTGTCGTAGCAATGTTTGTCGTAGCAATGTTTGTCGTAGCAATGTTTGTCGTAACAACGTTAGTCGTAGCAATGTTTGTCGTAGCAATGTTTGTCGTAACAATGTTAGTCGTAGCAATGTTTGTCGTGACAACGTTTGTCGTGACAACGTTTCTCGTGACAACGTTTGTCGTAACAACGTTTGTCGTAACAACGTTTGTCGTAACAACGTTTGTCGTAACAATGTTTGTCGTGACAACGTTTGTCGTAACAACGTTTGTCGTAACAATGTTTGTCGTGACAACGTTTGTCGTAACAACGTTTGTCGTAACAACGTTTATCGTAGCAATGTTTGTCGTAACAACGTTTGTCGTAACAACGTTTGTCGTAACAACGTTTGTCGTAACAACGTTTGTCGTAACAACGTTTGTCGTAGCAATGTTTGTCGTAACAACGTTTATCGTAGCAATGTTTGTCGTAACAACGTTTGTCGTAACAATGTTTGTCGTAACAACGTTTGTCGTAACAACGTTTGTCGTAACAATGTTTGTCGTAACAACGTTTGTCGTAGCAATGTTTGTCGTAGCAATGTCGTAACCTGTCATTACCTACGACAGGTAAACGGTGCTGCAGATTTTGATTTCATGACCCTTGGGACAGTCGGCATTTCCTCTCTTACGGCAGTAAGACTACCCTTAAAGAGTCCTTTATTGACACGAGCTTCTTACTTGCGGTTATATGGAGCCTGAGAGATATGGTGCTTCAAAAGTGACCGGTAGTTAAAGGTCACATACCTGAAGGCACCTGCACTGATCAATACCACAACACAATTGACCTTTAAGGTCATCCAATGACTAGGTCCACTTAGCGGAAAGGTTCAACAAAAGATTTCTGTTTCCCCTTTTTTCTTTCTGCCGGCCTGTCTCACTCACTCACTCACTCACTCACTCACTCACTCACTCACTCACTCACTTATCACGCTGGATGTTGGTGAATATGATTCGAAAAAAGGTTGACTAATGTTATAACTAAAACATCGTAAACTCTAACCCCCTTCCCCCACCACAGACACACAGACAGACAAAACAGATGAAGATAGACAGAGACTACAAGACGACCTAGACATGCTGGGAGGAATTGTTTAGAAAATAGCTACCAAAGTTTAATTAAGTGTAAAGTAATGAAATTGGGTGAAAGGAGCAGGAAACCGACCACAAGGTACCATCTGGGAGGTTAAATCCTGCAAGAGTCAAATACAGAGAAAGATCTGGGAGTTGATATCACAACGAACCTCTTCCCAGAAGTTCACATCAAAAATATATCATCAGCGGCATATGCTTGATTGGCCAACAGCAGAAATGCCTTTAGAAACTTGTGTAAGGCGTCAATCAGGACCTTGTATACCACCTATGTCAGCCCAGTCCTGGAATATGCAGGTCCAGTCTGGAGTCCATACCTAGTTAAAACACGTCAAAGTTAAGAGACGATTCAGAGGTATACGTCCAGACTAGTCCCAGAGCTGAGAGGCATGAGTAACGAGGAAAGGCTAAGGGAATTAAACCTCATATCTCATATCCCTCGAAGAAAGAAGAGTTAGGGAACACATGATCATCACCTGTAAAATCCTCAGAGGAATTGACAGGGTGGACAAAGACACACTATTTAACACGGGTGGAACACAGGTAGAATCCTCCTGTGTTCCAAAAGAGCCACAGAGACATTAGACAGAAATTTTTCAGTGTCAGGTTAATTAACAAATGGAATACTTTAGGCAGTGATGTGGTGGAGGCTGACAAATGTAGATATGATAAGAGTCCAATAGACTCAGGAATCTGCACACCAGTTGACTGACAGTTGTAAGGCGGGACCAAAGAGCCAGAGCTCAACCCTCCTCCCCCCGTACTCAACTAGGCGAGTACACACGGACCTCCACTTGACCCTCAGCTGACGATAAAGACTGTGGTGTAAGTCTCTTGTGTTTACCGAGGATCACACCACTTGGCTCTGAGAGCGATCCTTTGATCCACACCCACAACCCACTCCCCCCCCCCACCCCTCCACCCCCTCCCCTTCAACTCTTCTGCTACAACTAGCAGACACTCTGCTACTTCACGACCACCGCAGCACCACCACCTTCTGTTACCCCAGCACCGCCACTGACCGCTCCTACAACCCCTATTATTTCAATCCTCAAAGCTAAATGATTTCTCTAGCTATCTCAATCCCCCACCACCCATCTCCACAACCAAACCTATATCTCTCTTAAGCTATCCTCACCCTGCAATCTACTCCCCTCTACCCCACTTCCTTGCAATTTACTCCCCTCTACATCCTTCCTTCCTTTTCCCCTCTCTCCCCGGAGTCTCCCCTCTGCATAACACCTGTATGATAGAGTACCATTGAGCAGTAGCTGTTATGGGTAGGCCATCCTTGCCACAATGTTCTTAAGCAAAGCTAATCGGTTAGAAATATCTAGAAGTGACACCCTGCAGACGATCTCTGGGTACTGGCGCCCTGCTGGGTACTGGTGCCCTGCTGGGTACTGGCGCACCTGCTGGGTACTGGGCCCCTGCTGGGTACTGGCGCCCTGCTGGGTACTGGCGCCCTGCTGGGTACTGGCGCCCTGCTGGGTACTGGCGCCCTGCTGGGTACTGGCGCCCTGCTGGCTACTGGCGCCCCTGCTGGGTACTGGCCCGCTGCTGGGTACTGGCGCCCTGCTGGCTACTGGCGCCCTGCTGGCTACTGGCGCCCCTGCTGGGTACTGGCGCCCCTGCTGGGTACTACTACTGCCGCTACACTTGTACCCTACCCTCCCCCCCCCCGATCAACAAGCCACAATGTAACGCACACAAAGCGAGGGGAATATGATGAGCTTGCAGGTGTCAACACGCTAACACTCTTTGATTGCGAATATTATGATGATACTTAATGTTAGTTCCATCGGTGCATAGTTTGACCCCATGTGTTATTCTATCTCCTTTGTGAAGACACGAGGTGTGATCTCCGCTGTTTTAAATTAAAGTGTGTCGGGGGTAACACCAGCATCTTGGCTCCGTCTCCAAACGGCGTTCAGAGTTATGGTAGTGTCTTGTTGCAATTCTGGGATGAAGACAATCGACTTGAGAATGGTCCAGGACGGACCGAAACGTCGTCGTCGTCCCTTCACCTTCTAGTGTGTGGTCTGGTCAGCGTACTTCAGCCACGTTATTGTGTCTCCTCGTCTGCTTCTGGGATGAAGTTCAATTTCCAAGAGTCTGGGCTTGATGCAGAGTGCCGGGCAAGCTCTCTATTGCTGGACTCTATTTAAAAAAAAAGAGTCCACTTAGGTTACCTATCTTGAGGTTATCTTGAGATAATTTCGGGGCTTTTTAGTGTCCCCGCGGCCCGGTCCTCGACCAGGCCTCCACCCCCAGGAAGCAGCCCGTGACAGCTGACTAACTCCTGAGTACCTATTTACTGCTAGGTAACAGGGCAATTACGGTGACATCTTAAATATAAGTCGAAGTGGTTACGATCAAGATACTTTAAGGTTGTTAAAATCGACTCTAATGGTCACACTGAAAACAGAATTGTATTGAATCATCAGTATTCCACGCATTTATTTGTTGCCAAGAGATCATTGTATATGATCTTCATTTTAGATTACATACTGGAATTCTATCTGACATAACGGAATTTAAATTTTTTTCCATGTTAGGCGCTAGAGATTGCAATCCCTGTATGTGTGTATGAGTGTGTGTGTGTGTGTGTGTGTGTGTGTGTGTGTGTGTGTGTGTGTGTGTGTGTGTGTGTGTGTGTGTGTGTGTGTGTGTGTGTGTGTATACTCACCTAGTTGTGCTTGCGGGGGTTGAGCTTTGGCTCTTTGGTCCCGCCTCTCAACTGGCTCTATCATATCTACATTTGAAACTGTGTATGGAGTCAGCCTCCACCACATCACTGCCTAATGCATTCCATTCACTAACTACTCTGACACTGAAACAAATCTTTCTAACGTCCCTGTGGTTCATGTGGGTACTCAGCTTCCACCTGTGTCCCCTTGTTCGTCTTCCACCCGTGCAGTATGTGTGTGTATAAGCGGAGTCACACCTCTGTCTACAGCGGGACCTGGGATACTAGAACAGTCACATCCCTCGCTTGGCCTGGCCCAGGGGTGTTAAAGGAGGAGAATAAGAGAGAGGCAGAAGAGACGAATTAAGAAGAATCTTTTAGAACTATAAAGTGAAAATCGATAGAAAAAAATGTCCCAACCTTCCCCAGAATGTAAGTAAAAACCCGTCAATTGTCCGATAAACTAGCCACAAAGGTAAGGAAGAGAGGTAAGAAGAGAAGGAGAAGATGAGAGATCTTAATGACGTCAGTGAGAAGAGAGAGAGAGACGAGGAGCCAGGCACGCACGCCCGTCAGGCAAGGGGCTGTACTATCACTGAGGGAAGGAGGAGGAGGAGGAGGAGGAGGAGGAGGAGTGGTCGTCGGGTAGAACATTTTTGGCAAGGGGGAATTATTGTTCAATAAATGGTCCCGCGGGGTTACCCTGTGTCCTTGTGAGACGGCGTGTATGGGCTTGTGGCAGCTCTACAAAGTAACCTTTTTCAACTTAATAATGTATACAATGTATGAAAATCTGCTGCCCTTAAGTATGTGTAAAAACCTGTTTGCCATTACCATGTACGCAAACATATCAAATAATTCATTTTTGTACCCTTGTATAAAAAAAAAAAATGTGTTTGTACCCCTAGTGTGTATTACAACCACAACCGCGGGTCTGAAAATTCTGGGGAGATCTTCCCTGCATACGAAAGAAAAAATAAAAACCTGTTTGTATTGTGTAAAACTTTTACCCTTACTTAATCAAATCTAACCAAGCCTTAAGAAACCAAATCAAACGTATCCAGACCAACACTTGTACTTGCATTCCTCCTCCTCCTTAGCTTGGCAACTTCTGCAACTCACGGAGATGATAATGCAATATACTATAATGCAATATAGGGGGCCGGTGGCTGAGCGGACAGATAACTGGACGCGTGATCCCGGGTTCAATCACGGGTGCCGGCGAGAAACAATGGGCAGAGTTTCTTTCACCCTGATGCTCCTGTTACCTAGCAGTAATTAGGTACCTGGGAGTTAGTCAGCTGTCACGGGCGGCTTCCTGCGGTGGTTCTTGTGGACGTGGGGTTCTTGTGGATGTTGGTTCTTGTGGACGTTGGTTCTTGTGGACATATGTAATAACTGATCCCGGACAGGCCCCCAAATGATTATAAATGAAGGGTGTTACAAGTGTTAATTAGCTACTGAGTTCATCCATCCCCCCAGCCCTAAGAATATATTCTCAATAATTCAATAGTCATCGTCTAGTACCATCTATGACTATTAACTTGTTCGTCTAGAGATAAGCAGACTAATCAAATGGTAGTAATTAAACTTGCAAAATTTTCAACTATAAAACTTGTACCTGGATGGGGTTCTGGGAGTTCTTATACTCCCCCAAGCCAGGCCTGGGGCCAGGTTTGACTTGTGAGAGCTTGGTCCACCAGGCTGTTGTTTGGATTGTTGTAAAAATTGCCATGAATTTGTGCAAGTTGTGCCAAATGGCAGAAATTGCCCTGGGCAGCCAATCACGGCGAGAAAAATTGCCAGATATGATCAGGATCCTTCCCTCGGTACTAATTACCTCAACTACTGTTCTAAATTTCGCTAACGATGATTCATGCCTTCATTTTCCATATTTCATTACCACAAGCTCTAAGGGAAACCATGGGACCGTTCCAATTTCCTACCATGATATTGCCCGTAGTGCTTCGACCCCATCTCCAGAAAAGCATGTCTCTTTCACCTCTTCCTATCCTTCACGCAGACTGTTCTGTCCTTACATCTAACCTCATAGAATCTCCCACTGTGCAGGCGATGAGTCACAATAACGTGGCTAAAGTATGTTGACCAGACCACACACTAGAAGGTGAAGGGACGACGACGTTTCGGTCCGTCCTGGACCATTCTCAAGTAGATTGTGTGTGTGTGTGTGTGTGTGTGTGTGTGTGTGTGTGTGTGTGTGTGTGTGTGTGTGTGTGTGTGTGTGTGTGTGTGACACACAATCAAGACAATCGACTTGAGAATGGTCCAGGACGGACCGAAACGTCGTCGTCCCTTCACCTTCTAGTGTGTGGTCTGGTCACTCTCCCACTGTCTTGGGGTTCTTACCTTCATTATCAACTTCCTCGCTTGTTTTATCTTTGATGTTGAAATTTACATTTAAGCGTAAATATGACAAAGTTTATAAGGCCTATCAACATCTGGAAGGTTATTAAGGCCTATCAACATCTGGAAGGTTATTAAGGCCTATCAACCTCTGGAATGTTATTAAAGCCTATCAACCTCTGGAAGGTTATTAAGGCCTATCAACCATCTCTGGAGGGTTATTAAGACCTATCAACCTCTGGAGGGTTATTAAGACCATGATACTTACAAATCACATGCACAAAACACACACTGACACATTCACAACCACACAAACTGCCACAAGCGCCGCCACCAGCAGCTCCAAATGTGCAACACATACCTGTGTCCACACGCATGTAGACACATACAAATCCATAGGCGCACACGCACCTACATGTCTCCATGCGCGTCCCTGCATGGGCAATAACCAGTTATGTATCGTACTCGCCCGGCCTTGCACAGATCAAATGCAAATCCTTATCAGGAAAGCATACGAATAGTGCACTCACAATGATCATACTCCATAATATACGAAGCCTAGGTGCTTCAAGACATGAGTTAATAAACGCTGTAGTATCCCATAACAGAACAGAACATGGGAAGCACACAAACATTACCACGTGCTTGTGTTTACACTCACAGCTGATTTTTGCGCTGCGAGAAACTAGTGTTTACATGTGGTTCATTCAGTACCATGTGCCACGCTATGAACTTTTACCACCTTGCACGCTACACACTGACCCTATCTGCCACACTATACACTACCACCACCTGCCATACTACCACCACCTGCCGTACTACCACCACCTGCCATACTACCACCACCTGCCGCACTACCACCACACTAGCTTGTCCTAGTACTTCTACATTCCCCTCCCTCCATTAATTACCATGTGTAATGATACAAACTAAACTCACAACATTAAACATAACCAGCGGGGGAGCAAGGAAGAATACTACATACACCGAGATAAAAATAAGAAAAACGGATGAGAATAGCACCAACCGCAAGGGTAAGAAGAGAGGGGGGAAAGAAAGCGATTTATTAACGCACAAGAAAGCTTGCAAAAATAGGCAAAGCTTGCGAAAGGAAGACATAGCAGGGAGAGAGATGAAGTATAGCACAGAGGGGCCACCAACACCAGAATATGCCCGAGCAATTGCAAACTTAAAAATAATATTAATTGCGCTCCGGTTTTCAAGCAACCACTCTAAGGGCTAGTCCCAAGCGAGTAGCTTTTTTTTGTTATTATTTTCTACCACAGACGTGGCCACACATTTACACTGCTAACCACAATATATACATTTTCTTCTGTCCTCCGTGGACATGGTTAGAAATTTGTTAAAACATATAGTTCAGTGATTTATTAAACAATCAACCACATAAGGTGATTGTAGTGCTTCTAAAATGCTAATCTGAAATGACCGAAAAAGTAAGATTAATAATTCAGACACGAATTTTCTCGATCTTTCTTACGTTTCTTTTCACTGACAGAACACGAAACAATGGTTTCGTGTTCTGTCTTGTGTTTGAATTTAATACCCATTCAACACCCATTGTTGAAAGTTTGTTTTCACCTCATCCATCTCACCCAAATGTAGATATAAACCTCGAAGATGTGTAAGCTCTATTCAGTTTCAGTTGTGTGTTTGTAAACTAAAGTCTTTGAAAATGTAATAAGTTTTACGAAACGCGCTCAAGTGTCGCGTTTAAGAAACCGAAATAAAAATAAAGAAATAAAAAAAGACTAGAAATAAAAATTAATTTTGGAGAATTGATCTTTGAATTACCATCAACAGTGAAAAGAAACGTAAGAAAGATCGAGAAAATTCGTGTTAGAATTATTAATCTTACTTTTTCGGTCATATTTAATAATATATATATATATATATATATATATATATATATATATATATATATATATATATATATATATATATATATATATATATATATATATATATATAAGGTCACGGGCCACTGTACCCATGGAAACACATTCGTTTAATATAATCTCCAATGAAACTTTAAATTTTATCTCGAGTAATTACTGCGTAAAAATTCTCGATGGTGAGAACGGACAAATATTTGTATTTGCAAGTTGTCTGTCCTTGACGTTATCAGGTGGGCGTTGGCGCGCTGCTTTTGTTTTTGTTCTTGTGGTGACTTATGGGCACGGCTGTGTGTTTGTTGACGTCACTGTCTGCCGCCACCTATCACGGGTGTGGTGACGTCACTCTCTGCCTGCACCTATCATAGGTGAGGTGACGTCACTCTCTGCCTGCACCTATCATGGGTGAGGTGACGTCACTCTCTGCCTGCACCTATCACGGGTGAGGTGACGTCACTCTCTGCCTGCACCTATCACGGGTGAGGTGACGTCACTCTCTGCCTGCACCTATCACGGGTGAGGTGACGTCACTCTCTGCCTGCACCTATCACGGGTGAGGTGACGTCACTCTCTGCCTGCACCTATCATGGGTGAGGTGACGTCACTCTCAGCCTGCACCTATCACGGGTGAGGTGACGTCACTCTCTGCCTGCACCTATCACGGGTGAGGTGACGTCACTCTCAGCCTGCACCTATCACGGGTGTGGTGACGTCACTCTCAGCCTGCACCTATCATGGGTGAGGTGACGTCACTCTCTGCCGGCACCTATCACGGGTGAGGTGACGTCACTCTCAGCCTGCACCTATCACGGGTGAAGTGACGTCACTCTCAGCCTGCACCTATCGCGGGTGAAGTGACGTCACTCTCAGCCTGCACCTATCACGGGTGAAGTGACGTCACTCTCAGCCTGCACTTACCAGTTACTAAGACACACTTGTGTCATGTGTCCAGTCACTGGGATACACTTTACCGTCGGGCTCCATCACTCCTCAAGCCAATGAAGTGTAATCAATCTCAACTGTGTCTGAGCCCACTCCCCCCCCACACACACACACTCACAACCCACACTCTAAATCAACTATGTAAATCACACTCTAAATCAACTATGTAAATCACACTCTAAATCAACTATGTAAATCACACTCTAAATCAACTATGTAAATCACACTCTAAATCAACTATGTAAATCACACTCTAAATCAACTATGTAAATCACACTGTAAATCAACTATGTATGTACGTTCCTGAATGAAATTGACTTTACTCACACGTCATCTGACGCCTGTTAGCAGGCTGAGAGCCTTGCCCTATTACCCCCCCCCCCTTCCTGGGACACAACTTCCCAATAGGTGTACTCCCAGGTTCCCAATTGCTGCTAGGGTGAACAGGGGGCGAGCAGTTAAGGATTGCCATCCAGTCAATCCTCCTCAGGATTCGAACCCCACCAAAATCGCTGGCGTGACGCGGGGCGAGTAGTGTCACTACCCCGCCACCACAGATGGCACTAGGCCCGTACTGGGACCCACATTGTTTAAGATGTGTATTAATGCAATAACTAACATCAATAACTCCGCGTCAATGTTCACTGATGATACAAAAGCAGATAAAACATATCGCAACAGAGATAGTTTGTGGAATGGTTGCTCGACTCTCATCCACGCAAGACGTATGGGGTGAGAGGTCGAGGAACACGGGATGAAGACCTCTCTCTTTCTTAGTAACTATGGGGAGAGAGAGAGAGGGGGGGGGGGAGGGGGGGTATTTTCAGGGGGAAAGCGCCAAGCCATTACGACTATATAGCACTTGCAAGGGGTCAGGATAAGGATTTGGGATGGGACGGGGGATGGAATGGTGCTCAACTACTTGGACGGTCGGGGATTGAACGCCAACCTGCACGAAGCGAGACCGTCGCTCTACCATCCATCCCACGTGGTTGGGATGGATGGAGAGAGGAGAGAGGAGAGAGAGAAATAGAGAGAGAGACGCCATTTTTAAATCCTTCAATGTGCGTGAAGTTCTGTAGGTGTGAAGGTCGTGGGCGTGGGGGAGCGTGGGCGTGAGGGGGCGGGGGCGTGGCCCCCCTTGTCCCCTTATGCAGCAGCAACATGTTGAAGCAAGTCTTCTTGCCCGCCCCACACACACACACACACACACACCTGCCTCGCCTGCACACATTAGTCTATATCTGACTCTTTTCTTTTTCATTATTTCCCTTTCCATTTTACATTGTGCATCCTCTTTGACTTCTGTGTTCACCTCCCTTGAACTGATCTCTCTCTCTCTCTCTCTCTCTCTCTCTCTCTCTCTCTCTCTCTCTCTCTCTCTCTCTCTCTCTCTCTCTCTCTCTCTCTCTCTTGTCTCCGTCCCAGGGCGAGTGTTCCAGCTGCAGCTTTCAGTAGTTCCAGCATTCTCCTTTATCTGTGCTTGCAGCAGATACAGTATCGGTATTCTGTATCGATACTGTACAGTATACTATCTGTATACTGTACTCGGTATTCCTCGAAGGAATACTCGGTATTCCTTCTATTTCAGGTTCCTCGATAACCTTGGATATACCTGGAGTGGGTTCTGAGAGTTGTTCTACTCCCCCAAGCCCTACCTGGGGTATACCTGGAGTGGGTTCTGACTCTTGAGAGTTCTACTCCTTCCCTAGCGATAGGTCGTCGCTTCTCAGGAGGCCTTAGGAGGCCTGGTCGAGGACCGGGCCGCGGGGACGTAACCAACTGACAGGATGAATCTTCCACACGATATCTTAATAGTCGTTCCCTCTTAAATAATTTTTTTTTAAATAAGGGAGTACCACCTCTGGCTGGAAGAAGGGGGACCCATAGCCTCGGAGGAAATCACACATAACGCATTATAGGGAATGTTTAGGTCCCCTCCAATACTGTTTCTGAGTGCTTTTCCCCTATATTATTATATATTAGGGGATTATGCATAGTTTGGGTCATGAAGGGCATGGTTAGGCCATGTTTTGGTGACGGTGGTTTAGGAAGTGTTTACAATATAGGTTTAAAACGAAACCTCAGAATTGGATCAGCAGCATACGTGAGACCCATTCTTCGATATGCAGCCCTGACAGAACTCCAACCTGATAAAAAAAGCATTAAACGGAACAAGAAGAGTCCAAATCATACAAGAACATAAAAATGGACTAACACAAGGCCTATATTTTCCCACCCGAGCCAGCTCCTCTTTTAATCCACCCACATTCATTTATACATGTCTAACCTGAGCTTGAAACAATCCAGCGATCCCACGTCTATTGTCTCATCCGGTAATTTGTTCTTAAATCATCTACCCCTATTTCCAAACCAGTATTTACCCAGGTCGTTCCAGAATCTAACCTTATTTAATTGATATCCACTGCTGTATGTTCAATCTTGTTCTCCTAAGCTGAGGGGACTGAGTTAGTAGGAAAGAGTGAGGGGACTGGACCTCACCAGCCTAGGGGAGACGAGGAACATATGGGACATGATAACGACATATTTGATTGTAAGAATAACTTGCAAAGCATGACAAACAAGTCATTGTGATTGAGAAACAGAAAAACTAGGGGAGGGGGGGGGGGAGGAATAGAGTAATTACAGACAGATGAGTTACATAGATGAAGGAACAGAGTCAGTGTATAAGACTTCTTGTCAATAAGTGGCATGAGTTAAGCAAATAGTAGTTGAAACTATATCATTAAGCACTTGTTAATGGATGTAGAGAGCACAAAGTGCAAATAACGATGTAGGTGAGTACACACACACACACACACACACACACACACACACACACACACACACACACACACACACACACACACACACACACACACACACACACACAGCCCCAGAGTAAACAAACTGAGAAATAAAGTTTATCAGCCGTTTAGGTCAGTGGGAGGAACATGATGAAGCGGTTTCTGAGGGGACTGGTGTTGTTGGTAATTGTGTTGGACATTACTGATAACTGTTGGTGTTGTTAGCGGTAAGGTTACTGTTGTTGGAGAAGTAGGGAAGGGGGGGGGAGGTTGTAGCTGTTGTTGGTGGTAGCAGTGGTGGTGGTGGTGGTGGTGGTAGTACTGCCGAAGACGTCGTCGCTAGGGGCGGGGTACTGGTGTTGTTGGAGATGCTTGCGAGGGATGTATCAGGTGACTAGGGAGGTCGACTTACACACCCAGTACACACTCAGGCATCTGCTCCCACACGGGTTCTCTCTCTCTCTCCATAGCTACTAAGAGAGAGAGAGAGAGAGAGAGAGAGAGAGAGAGAGAGAGAGAGAGAGAGAGAGAGCACAAGTCCTGTACTGCCACTCCCACTGATAAACAACTCACAGTAAACAAGGAAACTACCAGCAAAGTTTAAAGACAAGTAATGTACTACAAATAAGCAAAACACACAGGCAGACAAAAGCCGCTCAACCACAGACCCCTTATCTAATTACCCTTATCAGACCCTTACAATTATCTTAGACATTCACAAGCCAAGGTGATAGAAACGCGGAAAGATCGTAATACAGAGACGTGTATCAGACAAGAAACAAGCCCGGGCAGAGTGCATATTACTGCCATGTCAACAGGACTTTCAACTCAACAGGACTCAAGTGTCCTACATGAGTCCACAAGTTGGATAAACAAACTGGTGTCGCTGGAACAACAGTGGCAGCTTTTAAGAGAGAACTGGACAAGTCTCTACTGGGGGTTATCAGATCAGCCTGGCTGTGATGGCTATGTGGGCCTGGGGGCTACGAAAATAAACAACTTCACAGAGCAGGCAATCATCAGAGGAAGACTGGCCTTAGGCTATGGGAATAGAACTCTCGAAGTCGTCAACAGGTAAGCGTGACAGGGAAGGTGATGCAGTCTGTGAATTGACTGCATCAATTGACTTCACAATCAACCCGTTCTCGCATTTTCTTACAGTCAATATTGACTTATTAAATAAGCGCATATGTGACATACTAATTTATTGTGAATATTTTAGTTTACCTTGAAAAGCTTCATAGAAAACACCTGCCTTACCTAACCTTCTTAGTATGTTAAGATAAGCATCTTATTGCTTCGTAATTACAATTATTACTTAACCTATATCTATAATAGGTTAAGTAATAATTGTCATTACGAAGCAATAAAATGCTTATCTTAACATACTAAGAAGGTTAGGTAAGATCGGTGTTTTCTATGAAGCTTTTCAAGGTAAACTAGTATGTTTAGTTTGTCACATATGCACGTATTTAATAAGTCAATATTGACTATACGAAAGTGCGAGAACGGGTTGCCACAATACACTATACCGGAAGGTTGTTCACAAAGATGCAGCTTCAGTGTACAACACTAAGCCATCCACTGCAACACAGGAATGGCATAGGTAAGATTAGAGAACACAGTGTGAACACCAGGGGCCAGATTCACGAAGCAGTTACGCAAGCACTTACGAACCTGTACATCTTTTCTCAATCTTTGGTAGCTTAGTTTACAATTATTAAACAGTTAATGAGCTCCGAAGCACCAGGAGGCTGTTTATAACAATAACAACAGTTGATTGGGAAGTTTTCATGCTTGTAAACTGTTTAATAAATGTAACCAAAGCCGTCAAATCTTGAGGAAAGATGTACACGTTCGTAAGTGCTTGCGTAAGTGTTTTCGTGAATCTGGCCCCAGAGGGCCAATGACACGTCCCATATCCTGTCAACAAATATAAGAAACACCACTGCAGCAAAAGTAGAAACGTTGAAAAGGAAACTTGAAATGTTTCTGTTGGAGTTACCGCCGGATCAGCCTGGCTGTGATGGCCATGTTGTGCTACAGGCTAAGAAACCAAACAGCCTCACAGAACAAGCGCTAGATTCACGAAGCAGTTACGCAAGCACTTACGAACGTGTACATCTTTCCTCAATCTTTGACGGCTTTGTTTACATTTATTAAACAGTTTACAAGCATGAAAACTTGCCAATCAACTGTTGTTATTGTTATAAACAGCCTCCTGGTGCTTCGGAGCTCATTAACTGTTTAATAATTGTAAACAAAGCCGCCAAAGATTGAGAAAAGATGTACAGGTTCGTAAGTGCTTGCGTCACTGCTTCGTGAATCTGGCCTCAGAGCATCACCAGGGAAGGCTGGTTCCAGGCCAGGCTGCAGTTGTAGAATTCCAGACATCTCCCGACAGTACACATTCCAGTGAACACTACCAAATCTAGTAATAGGCTCGTTTATAACCCCCTCTACTACTAGCTCACCTGTACTAGAATTCTACAAGTCTATTCTAGCTTATCCCACCAGATTGAAAAACATCAATGCCAAAAATTGAGTGTTTTTTATGGCATGCCCATTCAATCTCAACTCTCATACCTGGAACATACCTGGAGTGGGTTCTGGGAGTTCTACTCCCAGGCTCGACTGTGATAACGTACTCCAGCAGAATAATGACCTCGCTTCCTTGCCAACACTCAGACCCAGATATCACAAAACATCACCTGATATCACAAAACATCACCAGATATCACAAAACATCACCTGATATCACGAAACATCACCTGATATCACAAAACATCACCTGACATCACAAAACATCACCAGATATCGCAAAACATCACCTGATATCACAAAACATCACCAGATATCACAAAACATCACCAGATATCACGAAACATCACCAGATATCACAAAACATCACCAGATTGTGACGTCTGTACTGAGGTTTCACCACCCACCGAGAGTATCAGAGTTTATCCAATGTTTGACTGGCCTTATTCCACATTACCCTATGTGTGCTTAGCCCTATCCTCCTTACCCTATGTGTGGTTGTCCACATCACTTCACCCCCAAACTCCTTCGACTCTTTCACATGTGTACCTAACCCAAAATTGAACCTCCTTCGAACCCAGGCCACCAGCAACCCGTTGGTGAAGTGGTCATGAGGCTATATGCCAGGGGTACCCCCTGATATATATATATATATATATATATATATATATATATATATATATATATATATATATATATATATATATATATATATATATATAGCAAGTGGTTGCGAACGCTTCCAGGAGTGGGGTAGAGGGGACAGAGGTCAGGAGGGGAAGGAGTGGGGGGAGGGGTGCTAAGCAGGGGAGGGAGAGATGGAAATGCCAGTCATCTTCAGAAGAAGTGGGGGGAGAGACACATGTGAGGGGGGAATGGGGAGGTTTAGTGCCCGTAGGAAGAGGGGGCGGGGGAAGGGGAAAAGAAAGAGGGAGAGTTGGGGGGGTGACAGGAGTACCAATTGCTGGCAGGAACTGGAGGGCGTCAAGGGTGGTAGTGGTAGTTACAGCGACGTCTAACAACCTTGTTGACCAGACCCTCAATCTGAAGAGCTAAGCAGAGACAGGGCCGAGGGGAACATTGATTCTCGGAACCACCCCAAGGTGGAGGATACCTAATGAAAGAGAACAGAGCGAGAAACAAACACGAGGAAATAGCAAAGTATGAGGAGACCACGCTCTCAGCGGATTTTATTTGTTTAAACATTTAGGTTGATAATTTACGCAGCTACCCTTAAGGTTATCTTGAGATGATTTCGGGGCTTTAGTGTCCCCGCGGCCCGGTCCTCGACCAGGCCTCCACCCCCCAGGCAGCAGCCCGTGACAGCTGACTAACACCCAGGTACCTATTTTACTGCTAGGTAACAGGGGCATAGGGTGAAAGAAACTCTGCCCATTGTTTCTCACCGGCGCCTGGGATCGAATCCAGGACCACAGGATCACAAGTCCAGCGTGCTGTCCGCTCGGCCGACCGGCTCCGCTACCCTAGACGGGGTAGCTGCGTATATGAAGGGAAGTATGACTAACCATCTCGCAGGATGGTTAGTCATACAGGGCCATGTGATCAGTAGTCTGCACTGGCAAATTTTGGGTGCATTATAAGGATATCCTCAAGAACACGAGAGTGAATAAAGTAATTACAAACCTCCTTGTTACATGCCAGCAGGCCTGACGGGTCTAATAACAGGGTATTCAGTAATGTACTGTACAAGCTCATGGCCCAGTTCCTGCTCACAGAGTTTGCACCTGGAGTGATCAGGACTGGGAGATCCGTCACCTGTAGCCACCTGCCACAGGTGACGGTAACCCAACCTGATCCTGGCAACCACTGTGTCGCACAGTCTGGTCCACGTTTAGTGCTGCCCATATACATAGGTTTCGGATCTAAAATCATAACGTTTTATACTGGTGCTTTCAGGCCTTTGGAAGTCAGTAATTTCTCTATTAGACCCCTGAGTGTTTGGAACAATAGAGTCTGGACAACAGAGCTGGGGATATCTGGGTCTAACTCAACTTAATCTTTGTGACAAGATTAATTGGCTGCAATGTCTGTGTCATTAGATGGGTAATATGTATGCAAGATAGTTTTCATACAAAAGAAATTCTAAACCTTTTACTCCATACAGCGGGCAGATTTTGTATCACAAAATATTATTCCTCCTGTGTTTTCTAGTGTACTGGTAGCTAGTTGTATTGCCGCTAGTTCTGTTTGTGTGGAGGTCAGCCAGTTGTTTAACCTGACACAGATAGTCTGTGAGCAAGTATTGCGTCTGTAAAACCTACATGCTGCTGCAGTCCTTGTTGACGATTGGACTGAGCCGTCGGTGTAGACACACTGCTCGTGGGTTCTTAGATTTTTGATTGAAGAGGCAATTGTTTCAAGTGAGACAGTTTGGAGAAGAGCAAGAACCTCATTACCTTTCTTGGTCACGGGAGTGTATGCTACTTGGACGGTGGGGTACAGATAAGGAGGAATATCAGTGACAGGTAGATAGCATCTAAGAGACATGTTCAGTTGGATGAGATTGTAGACATTTTTACTCGGTCATTTGTCATACAAGGGGTGAGCGAGGATGTTGGCACCACTCAACAGTGATAGAGGAATACGATCTCTCTCTCACTCACTGACAAAACTTATGCTGTGGGATCAAACCATCGCCCTGGGCTATATCTGAGTGTGACGGGATCCCTAGGTGGAAAACTTCATTACCTACACCAGAATATTATGCGTTTTACATGTAAAAATTTGAATGTGTGCCAGCTCGATGCCTCTAAATGCCTAGTAGGTTTAGGCAGACTCCAGGTTGTGTAGCTTTTAGCATTTCGTTGTCCACGAGAGAGAGATTTTCCTCGTATATATATATATATATATATATATATATATATATATATATATATATATATATATATATATATATATATATATATATATATATATATATATATATATATATAGGGGGGTACCACCACTGGTGCAATTATAGGGACCCACAGCCTCAGAGAAGGGAACACAGAGCACTCAGGGAAAAACTTGACATTTAACTCTGAATACGAAAGAGTGTTCACTTCTCCTACCACCCCCTTTTTTTTTTAGAACTATATATATATATATATATATATATATATATATATATATATATATATATTACATTATTCTGATGTTGGTATGTGTCCCACAGGGGCTACATACCTGGTGATGCAGTGGTAACTCTCCCCCCGCGCCTGGCGAGTGATTTCGCCTGGGTTCGAGTCCAGGCCAGGAAGGATTGACTAGGCGCCAGTCCTTAAATGCTCGCCTCTGGTCACCCAACAGTAATTGGGTACCTAGTTGTTAACCAACTGGCGGGCCGTGTTCCAGAGTAAGCTTTGAGCGTAAGGCTTACCTTGAGCTGTGAGATGGAGAGAGCTCTCAGCCTCTTAACAGGAGTCAGCAGTCGTCTTTCTGTACCTAGTGAGTGCCACGCGCGCCCCTGGCATCTGGCACTGGCACTCTGGCTCTCGTGGAGTGGGGGGGGGTTAACACCTTGTCGTTGTGTGCCTTATACTCTTTCTAGGCGCCTTATACTTTCTCTAGGCGCCTTATACTTTCTCTAGGCGCCTTATACTCTCTCTAGGCGCCTTATACTCTCTCTAGGCGCCTTATACTCTTTATAGGCGCCTTATACTCTCTCTAGGCGCCTTATACTCTCTCTAGGCGCCTTATACTCTTTCTAGGCGCCTTATACTTTCTCTAGGCGCCTTATACTCTCTCTAGGCGCCTTATACTCTCTCTAGGCGCCTTATACTCTTTTATAGGCGCCTTATACTCTCTCTAGGCGCCTTATACTCTTTATAGGCGCCTTATACTCTCTCTAGGCGCCTTATACTCTCTCTAGGCGCCTTATACTCTTTCTAGGCGCCTTATACTCTCTCTAGGCGCCTTATACTCTCTCTAGGCGCCTTATACTCTTTCCATAGAAGTATGCCAAATATCCCCAGCTTACCTACTGTAGGCAGCGTTGTTGTTGTTATAGATTCAGCTACTTGGAACACAAAGCTGCAAGTAGCACGGGCTATGGTGAGCCCATAGTGGACATACCTGGCACAGGAGCGGGGCAAGTAGCACGGGCTATGGTGAGCCCATAGTGGACATACCTGGCACAGGAGTCGGACTGTATGCTTGTGGGATGGAAGGCAGCGCATACACGCCCATCATAACCTTTCCATGTATGGGAGGGGTGGATCATACCTGGAGTATACCTGGAGTGGGTTCTAGGAGTTCTTCTTCTCCAAGACCAGGCTGCATGATAGACAAATAAGCAATCTTAACTACTTCACTAACACATGTAAATTACCGTTTCTAAACCAAATATGTGGAAGTGACCTTCACGCCTCCGCCCACACGATGGGACACGAGCAGGATTCTTCAAGCATTTACGCAACAACTTACGAAACCTGTACATCTTTCCTTAATCATAGCGGCATTGTTTACATTTATTAAACAGTTAAAGAGCATCGAAGCCTCATAACCCAAGGTTTATATTGTTATAAGAAATTTCTTTGTGCTTCGGAGTACAAATCAGCCATGACTGGGGAAAGATGTATAGGTTTCGCAAGTGGTTGCGTAAATGCTTGGTGATGAATCCTACCCAAGTGCCTCTCCCTCGAGGACGACACACTGGAGGCTGTAAGATCTTCGAGGACGACACACTAGAGGCTGTAAGATCTTCGAGGACGACACACTGGAGGCTGTAAGATCTTCGAGGACGACACACTGGAGGTTGTAAGATCTTCGAGGACGACACACTGGAGGCTGTAAGATCTTCGAGGACGACACACTGGAGGCTGTAAGATCTTCGAGGACGACACACTGGAGGCTGTAAGATCTTCGAGGACGACACACTGGAGGCTGTAAGATCTTCGAGGACGACACACTGGAGGCTGTAAGATCTCCGAGGACGACACACTGGAGGCTGTAAGATCTTCGAGGACGACACACTGGAGGCTGTAAGATCTTCGAGGACGACACACTGGAGGCTGTAAGATCTTCGAGGACGACACACTAGAGGCTGTAAGATCTCCGAGGACGACACACTGGAGGCTGTAAGATCTTCGAGGACGACACACTGGAGGCTGTAAGATCTTCGAGGACGACACACTGGAGGCTGTAAGATCTTCGAGGACGACACACTAGAGGCTGTAAGATCTCCGAGGACGACACACTGGGAAAGGCCATGCTCAAGGTAAAAGTATGAATGTCTCTCTCTCTCTCTCTCTCTCTCTCTCTCTCTCTCTCTCTCTCTCTCTCTCTCTCTCTCTCTCTCTCTCTCTCTCTCTCTCTCTCTCTCTCTCTCTCTCTCTCTCATTTTCTATCCCTTTCATACTCTGCCGTACATGTACATTTACGTATACAGTAGAGTGAAGGGGGAGGGCCCAATCCTTGATTAGTGTATTGTTAAAGGTGTTTGGAAAGCAATTCACTGTTACTAAACTAGACCAATTTCCCCTGTAATCTTTACTATGGAAGACATAGAGTGGTAAATACGGTACTTGCTAGAGGTGAGAGATACCGAACTAGCAAGAGAAAATATGCAGAGTGATCCAGTGACTTCGCAATCAGTTAGTGATTTACTATTTCTGAATTTCAATCTCCAATTGGGTGGTGGTTATCTTGAGATGATTTCGGGGCTTTAGTGTCCCCGCGGCCCGGTCCTCGACCAGGCCTCCACCCCCAGGAAGCAGCCCGTGACAGCTGACTAACACCCAGGTACCTATTTACTGCTAGGTAACAGGGGCATTCAGGGTGAAAGAAACTTTGCCCATTTGTCTCTGCCTCGTGCGGGAATCGAACCCGCGCCACAGAATTACGAGTCCTGCGCGCTATCCACCAGGCTACCAGGCCCCTGGTGGTGGTGTTGGCGTTGCAATTCTGGTGGAACATTCTTAGTCTGTCTAGTATCCCTTGGCCAGACTTCACAAGATACCCCGTTAATTGCTCTCCGATTCGTTGGATAGGAAAAACAAAAAGTTCCCCTCAGAAGGAAAATGTTGTGTGTTCAACAGGAGACCTGTGAGTGACAGTGACCAGTGAGGGATAGTGACCAGTGAGTGACAGTGACTAGTGAGTGTGATAGTGACCATTGCAGGAAGTTATTTCATATGAACCAATAAACCTTTAGCAGTTTTTTTTTCTCGTTAACAAAATAGGTGCTCTCGGCTCTCACCAAAAACAACTGAATGAAAACTTCAAACTAGTTATTTTTATAACTCGTGCCCGCCATTACGCACGAAACGCATGCGCACACAGGCACCCATACGCACCCACGCGCACACAGGCACCCACGCGCACACAGGCACCCACGCGCACACAGGCACACATGCGCACACAGGCACACATGCGCACACGAACACATAAACCACGCAACACTCAAAGTCCCAAAAGACCGCCACGATACAGACAAGACCAAAATAGCAAATAACCTCTATAACTGGATTTTAATTTATGGCAACAATGCAGATCCACTGCATAAAAAAGCCACGTTCTAAGCCTCTCCCTCTTCCCTCTCTCACCTCTCACCCTTCTCTCACCTCTCCCCCCTCTCTCCCCTCTCCCCCCCCCCTTTCCCCAGTTATCTGATATGACACACTTGGAAGCTCACAGAAAATATAGAAGAAATTATATACGAATCAAAACCAAACGTCACTTATATGTGTAAAAAAAAAAAAAATCAAGAATCATCAATCATTTAAGCAACCACCTACGAAACCTGTGCATCTTTGCTCAATCATGCCGGTTGCGGTGTTTACATTGATTATTAAACAGCGTATGGGGGGAGAGGGGGGTGGGGTGGGGGGGCTTGACCCTTCACAACCCAAGGTTATTATTATTGTTATAAACAACCTCGTTGAACTTCGGAGCTCATATAAACTGTTTATAACACTATATAAACCAAGCCTCTATGGTTGAGCAGAGATGTAGGGGTTTCGTTAGTATTGTGCGCAAATGCCTGATGACTCTCTGGTTCGGGATACTTTTTCCTCGCGGATAGACACAGACGGGGATACGGACGGGGATACGGACGGGGATACGGACGGGGATACGGACGGGGATACGGACGGGGATACGGACGGGGATACGGACGGGGACACGGACGGGGACACGGACGGGGACACGGACGGATGACGGCGCAGACAGGGTCACGAACGGAGGCACAGAGATAGACACAAGGACAGAGACAAGGACGGAAGTAGAAAAGCAAAATATGGTGATAAGACAATATTTGTCCATATGAAACCGTCCTCCCCAACTAGGGGGGTGGGGGGAGAGGACGGGGGCGAGGACGTAGCTGTCAGTA
>NC_091162.1:17043313-17060813 GCF_040958095.1 Procambarus clarkii
AGCTCAACCCCCGCAAACACAACTAGGTGAGTACAACTAGGTGAGTACACACACACACACACACACACACACACACACACACACACACACATCCTCAGGAAGCAGCCCGTAGCAGCTGTCCAACTCCCATGGGCCAGATTCACGAAGCAGTTACGCAAGTACTTAAGAACGTGTACATCTTTCCTCAATCTTTGACGGCTTTGGTTACATTTATTAAACAGTTTACAGGCATGAAAATGTGCCAATCAACTGTTGTTATTGTTATAAACAGCCTCCTGGTGCTTCGGGGCTCATTAATAATTGTAAACAAAGCCGCCAAAGATTGAGAAAAGATGTACAGGCTCGTAAGTGTTTGCGTAACTGCTTCGTGAATCAGGTACCTATATACTGCTAGGTGAACAGAGGCACCAGGGTAAAAGAAACTCATTTGCCTATTTGCTTCGGTTTCTGCCGGGGATCGAACCCGAAGCCCTAGGGACTACGTGTGTGCTCACCTAGTTGTGCTCACCTAGTTGTGCTTGTGGGGTTGCGCTTTGGCTCTTTGGTCCAGCCTCTCAACTGTCAACCAACTGATGTACAGATTCCTGAGCCTACTGGGCTCTATCATATCTACATTTGAAACTGTGTATGGAGTCTGCCTCCACCACATCACTGCCTAATGCATTCCATCCGTTAACTACTCTGACACTGAAAACGTTCTTTCTAACGTCCCTGTGGCTCATTTGGGTACTCAGTTTCCACCTGTGTCCCCTTGTTCGCGTACCACCCGTGTTGAATAGTTTATCTTTATCTACCCCTGTCAATTCCTGAGAATTTTGTAGGTAGTGATCATGTCTCCCCTTACTCTTCTGTCTTCCAGTGTCGTGAGGTGTATTCACGGAGCCTTTCCTCGTAACTCATAACTCTTAGCTCTGGGACTACCCTAGTGGCATACCTCTGAACTTTTTCAAGCTTCGTCTTATGCTTGACAAGGTACGGGCTACATGCTGGGGCCGCATACTCCAGGATTGGTCTTACATATGTGGTATACAAGGTTCTGAATGATTCCTTGCACAGGTTCCTGAAGGCTGTTCTGATGTTAGCCAGCCTCGAATATGCCGCAGACGTTATTCTTTTCATGTGGGCTTCAGGAGACAGGTTTGGTGTGATATCAACTCCTAGATCTTTCTCGCTGTCCGTTTCATGAAGGACTTCATCTCCCTTTCTGTATCCTGTGTCTGGCCTCCTGTTTCCTCTGCTTAGTTTCATTACCTTACATTTACTCGGGTTGAACTTCAGTAGCCATTTGTTGGACCATTCATTCAGTTTGTTTAGGTCATCTTGTAACCTCATACTATCTTATTCCGTCTTAATCCTTCTCATAATTTTTGCATCATCAGCAAACAATGAGAGGAACGATTCTATACCCTCTGGGAGATCATTTACATATACCAGAAACGGTATAGGTCCAAGGACTGACCCCTGCGGTACTCCACTGGTGACGCTTCGCCAATCTGAGACCTCACCCCTCACAGTGACTTGCTGTTTTCTGTTACTTAGGTACTCCCTTATCCAATGGAGTACCTTCCCTTTCACTCCTGCCTGCATCTCCAGATTTTGCACTAGACTTTCTGACACTAGTACTAGTACTAGATTTTGCAGTAGTACGCATGGGCTTTCTGGCTATTCGAAAATATGCAGTCTGCCCACCCCTCTCTTTCTTGCCTGATTGTGTGTGTGTGTGTGTGTGTGTGTGTGTGTGTGTGTGTGTGTGTGTGTGTGTGTGTGTGTGTGTGTGTGTGTGTGTGTGTGTGTGTAGTTGCAAGATGAGAGCTACGCTCGTTGTGTCCCGCATGCTGAGCTACGCATGGGCGTGCAGACAAGTTAGCTCAGCATCCCCCTCCCCCTAATCAGGCTCACCTGGGGGTCATCGTTTGCGTTACCTTACAATCCTTTACCTTCATGACCCCCTTCCCCCCCCCTCCAAGACTTCCTCCCCCCCCAACCCCCTCCCACCCCGTCCTCCCCACCCTCCCCCAACGCCTGTGCGACAACCGGTCAAACGCACCGCCCAGCAACGCGTGCCGTAGGCTGCCTCTTGAGGTGGGTGACCCTGGCACCCTTGGCAAGGTGTGCGAGTGTCTTGAAGGAGAGTGGGCGGGGGGAGAGGAGAAGGGGAGGGGGATGGGGAGAGTTGTGGGAGGGAAAGGGTTGTGGTGGAGGGGGGATGATCGAGGCAGGGAGGGGGGTGAGGTGATCGTGAATGGGGAGGGGGGTGTGGGCGGGGGGGAAGGGGGAACATAATGCTGCATTCGTTGGGGGGGGGGTAAAGAGGATGTAGACGCCCCGCTCCCACAGCTGGTGGCCCAAGATGAGACGCCCCGCTCCCACAGCTGGTGGCCCAAGATGAGACGCCCCGCTCCCACAGCTGATGGCCCAAGATGAGACGCCCCACTCCCACAGCTGGTGGCCCAAGATGAGACGCCCCGCTCCCACAGCTGGTGGCCCAAGATGAGACGCTCCACTCCCACAGCTGGTGGCCCAAGATGAGACGCCCCACTCCCACAGCTGGTGGCCCAAGATGAGACGCCCCACTCCCACAGCTGGTGGCCCAAGATGAGACGCCCCACTCCCACAGCTGGTGGCCCAAGATGAGACGCCCCACTCCCACAGCTGGTGGCCCAAGATGAGACGCCCCGCTCCCACAGCTGGTGGCCCAAGATGAGACGCCCCACTCCCACAGCTGGTGGCCCAAGAGCATTGATCAACTCGAGGGAAACAGAGCCACACAATACATAACTCCAAGATGAAATACAGACCACAACCCCCCCCCCCCCCGAAAAAGACCCCTTAGAAAAGAACATGAAAACATGTACACAACCATCGGAGTGTTTGTGAATTCTACAAAATATTTACCTATAGACATTCATATTTGCAGAAATACATGTGAAGAACCACACACACACACACACACACACACACACACACACACACACACACACACACACACCCTTCCTCTTCCCTCTCATGTGATGGACCAGCTCATCTATCTTTCCAGCTGATATTTCAGCTGGAAAGTCCCACCAGCTGATATTTCTCACCAGCTGATATACCTCAGCAGCTGATATTCCTCACCAGCTGATATTTCTCACCAGCTGATATTCCTCACCAGCTGATATACCTCAGCAGCTGATATTTCTCAGCAGCTGATATTTCTCACCAGCTGATATACCTCAGCAGCTGATATTTCTCACCAGCTGATATTCCTCACTTTCTACCCACCTAATAAAATTTCAACCCCCCCCCTTCCCCGCCCCCCCCCAACCTCCCAGATCCATAATCCACACTCCCCACTTAACCCCACAATACATGACCCCCCCCCCCCACATTCCGGCGACCAATGGTGTTGGCGTTTTTGTCTGTACATGAACCAGTTGTGGTTGGGGGAGGGAGGGGGGGGTTAGAAATTCCGAGGAGCATCTGTACGACCGACTTAACATTAGCCAAGAGTTCGATCCGTACCACCAGCCCCGTCCGCCACCCACTCGGCCTACGCTGCAATCTTGGCCAGGCTAAATTACCCACAGCTACTCACAGCTACCCACAGCTACTCACAGCTACCCACAGCTACTCATAGCTACCCACAGCTATTCACAGCTACCCACAGCTACTCACAGCTACCCACAGCTACTCACAGCTACTCACAGCTACCCACAGCTACTCACAGCTACCTACAGCTATTCACAGCTACCCAAAGATATTCACAGGTACCCACAGCTGCTCACAGCTACCCCAAAGCTATTCACAGCTACCCAAAGCTACTCACAGCTACCCAAAACTACCCACAGCTACCCACAGCTATTCACAGCTACCCAAAGCTACTCACAGCTACCCACAGCTGCTCACAGCTATCCCAAAACTATTCACAGCTACCCAAAACTACCCACAGCTACTCACAGCTACCCACAGCTACCCAAAACTACCCACAGCGAACCAAAGCTATCTAGCATTACGTAAGTAAATGAGGAAATGTGATATATTTACACACTATATAATGTTGGCGCTGAATGTAGAACATGGAAAACAAATTATTTTTTACTCGGAAATAATATAATTCTAAAACGAAATTTAGGTCCAGCTAATTACCCAAAGCCACAACATTGACGCTCGGTTCGTCGACTTCCTGTGGCGTCACCCACTGCCACTGAGCTTCGCCTAATTTCGTTATAAAATTATATTATTTCAGAGTATTAATATGTTGTTGTTTTTTTGGTCCATGTTGTACATTCAGCGCCAACATTATAGTGAGTAAATATATCATATTTCTTCATTACTTACGTAATGCTAGGACGCCTTGGATAGTTTTGGGTCGCTGTGGGTAGTTTAGGGCAGTTTTGGGTAGTTTTGGGTAACTAGAGGAACCGATCCAGGTCTACCAATCACGGACAGGGATCGTAGCCTTTACAGGACACATCTACGATTGGCAGGTATCTACGATCGGTCATATCTTCGACTGATTGTATCTACGACTGCCATTATCTACGAGAGGTCATTATCTACGAGCAGCCACATCTACCGGCGACCCTGTACGACTGCCTACCTACGACTGCTCGTATCCACGAGTGACTGTATCCACAAGTAACTATATCCACGAGTAACTATATCCACAAGTAACTATATCCACGAGTAACTATATCCACGAGTAACTATACCCACAAATAACTATATCCACGAGCAACTATACCCACGAGTAACTATATCCACGAGTAACTATATCCACGAGTAACTATACCCACGAGTAACTATATCCACGAGTAACTATATCCACGAGTAACTATATCCACGAGTAACTATACCCACGAGTAACTATATCCACGAGTAACTATATCCACGAGTAACTATATCCACGAGTAACTATACCCACGAGTAACTATATCCACGAGTAACTATATCCACGAGTAACTATATCCACGAGTAACTATACCCACGAGTAACTATATCCACGAGTAACTATACCCACGAGTAACTATATCCACGAGTAACTATACCCACGAGTAACTATATCCACGAGTAACTATATCCACGAGTAACTATATCCACAAGTAACTATATATCCACGAGTGACTAACACGTGTCAGGTCCACTAAAAGATCAAATTGCCCCTTCGACAGTTCACGTCTCAAACTCCTTCCCCAGGAAGAATTACCGAGATGACTCATGCCAGTATCCCTGAATCTTTGAATCACATACGAGAGGTAATGATTCGCCGTGTCGGGGGACAGGCAGCCAGTGTATATATATGTATGTTAAGCTTATATTAAGGTCCCCCCCCCCCACCACAACAAGCTGACTAACACCTGGGTATCTATTTACTGCTGGGTGAACAGGGATGTTAGGTGATAGGAAACGCGCCCAATCATTTCTGTCCCGCCCGGGATTCGAACCCGAAATTCCCGATTTACGCAATCACGTACGAAACCTGTACATCTTTGCTCAATCATGGGGGTTATATTTACATTTATTAAACTGTTTAGAACCCTTAAACCTTCATCCCCCAAGGTTATTGCTGTTATAAAAAGCCTCGTAGGGCTTCGGAGCTCATAAACTGTTTAATATACGTAAACAAAACCGCCGTGATTGAGGAAAGATGTAGAGGTTTCGTATGCGCAAATGCTTGATGAATCTTGGCCCAGAGCAGGCAGCCCTCTTCATAAACAAAGACCCAAAGTCCATTCCATGCACCCGCCAAACCCCAGCTGTTCATGAATGAAAAACGGTTTACACACGACTCACAACTGCTGACGTTCGAACACTTCCGGAACAAGTGCTTCACTGACGAATTTTGTTCGAACCACAACGCTGTAAATGCTTCACCCACGTACTACAAATACAAATAATCGCCAACAGAACCTAAACACCTAACCTAACCAATGCCCAAATATGCACAATATGCTAATATATAACAATATTAATTTATAATTGAGAAAATTCCTATTTTGAATGAACAGCATTTTAAAAATTGATGAATGCGTCTTTGGGGTCGACCGCTGGATGGAATGGACTTGCTCTGCGGACGGGTTGAAGCAAGAGTGACCTTGAGAGGGCTGGCCAACCTCACCACAGGAGTGAGGTGGAGCGAGACCACTCAACTTATCAATATTGGTGAAGATAGAGAGATTACGAGGAACCAGCCTCATAAACAACTCCAGAGTCACACAGGAGCTAAGACAGCTTAGGGAGCTAAGCTGTAAAATCAACAATTTTGATTTTTGTTGTAATTGTAATTTGAATTACAATTTTTTGTAATTGTAATTTTGTTTTTTAATTAGAAACCAGGCGTTTAGATTCAGTAGATATAAACAAGCCCTAGTCCGGATACCGAGTAATGGTCCGGATACCGAGTAATGGTTTGGATACCAAGTAATAGTTAGTTCGGATACCGAGTAATGGTTCGGATACCGAGTAATAGTTCGGATACCGAGTAATGGTTCGGATACCGAGTAATAGTTCGGATACCGAGTAATGGTTCGGATACCGAGTAATAGTTCGGATACCGAGTAATGGTTCGGATACCGAGTAATAGTTCTTATACCGAGTAAGTTCGGATACCGATTTGTAATCACCAGACCACCAACCAGGTGGCGTGGTCGGAGAACGGGCCGCGGGCACGTTCATCTTCGGAAGCATCCGTAGGTAATCGCAAGGTAAAGGTGATTCGTATGCCGAGTCGTGGTTCGGTTACCGAGTAGTAGTGGTTCACGCAAGCAGGCTACTCGAGCATTGCGACTTGTCGTCGAGGCTTCACGGTCAGAAGGCCTTTGAAGGGTTTCGAGGACAACCTTGGGGAGTAGGTGAAGGTCGAGGCGGTAAACCTAGAACTGTTGACTTTATTTATACTTATAACACGTGAAGAACGGACACAAGCAAATATTATGCAGCTGTCGTAGCTCAGTCGATTAAGGCAGTGTCTGGGATGTTCCCGGACACAGGTTCGAATCCTCGTCACGGCCCTTGTGGATTTGTTCATTATGCAGCTCTCCAAAGTTAGTCAGTGTAGAGAGCTGCTTAATATTTGAGCGCGCGCGTACTCACCTAGTTGTGCTTGCGGGGGTTGAGCTTTGGCTCTTTGGTCCCGCCTCTCAACTGTCAATCAACTGGTGTACAGATTCCTGAGCCTACTGGGCTCTGTCATATCTATATTTGAAACTGTGTATGGAGTCAGCCTCCACTACATCATTACTTAATGCATTCCACTTGTTAACTACTCTGACACTGAAAAAATTCTTTCTAACGTCTCTGTGGCTCATGTGGGTACTAAGTTTCCACCTATGTCCCCTTGTTCGTGTCCCACCCGTGCTGAAGAGTTTGTCTTTGTCCAACCTGACAATTCCCCTGAGAATTTTGTAGGTGGCTATCATGTCTCCCCTTACTCTTCTGTTTTCCAGGGATGTGAGGTTCAGCTCCCTTAGTCTTTCCTCGTAGCTCATACCTCTCAGTTCCGGGACCAGTCTGGTGGCATACCTCTGAATCTTATTGTCTTGTGTTTAACTAGATATGGACTCCAGCCTGGAGCTGTATACTCCAGGATTGGTCTTACAAAATTGGTATACAGGGTCCTGAACGATTCCTTACACAAGTTTCTAAGAGCAGCTTGCGTGTGCGTGCGTGCGTGAGTCCCAGTTCTACACACACCTGGAGCACATACCTGTACCCCAGGTGTAATCAACAACAAGAAACCCTTCCATCAGTAACCATGGCTCAGCTGTCCAAGTTGGGGAAGGAGGGGGGCAGGGGGGGGGTGATAAGAGACGGGGGGGGGAGGGAGGGTGCAAGGATGGGAGGGGGTTGGAAGGGGAACATGGGGGATGAGGGGGAGAGAGGAGGGGATGGAGGGGGGGGGGGGAGCAAAGGGGAGGGGAGGGGCGAGGAGGGTTAATGAGAGAATGATAGACAGATAACTCACCTGGGGAAATCTACCTTCCTGCCAGCCACCACCAGCCAGGCTCCGGACCTGTGTGTACCACCATCATCTCCCACCACTCACATTGAGGGGCTACCAGCCTGTAGTCAAGTAACCCCCACCCCCCCCCCCCCCTATGCTACCAGACTACAACCATCCAACAGCCCCTATGCTACCAGACTCCACACTTTGAGGGTTAGTATAGTACGTATATATATATATCCTATACTAGGCCTAGGTATATTTAAGTTTGGGTTCCAGCTCAATTTTTGGGGGGAACCCTGTAGAGTGAATCGTACCGAATTATACTGTCTAATTGTCCATTACGTCTATTTATGTACGATGGGGCACATACTTACAAGAAATACCATCTAAACAAGATGATGGGTTGTCATATTATGACAACACCTACAATGACTGTGGGGCAACAATGCCCCACAGTCATTATTCTTATTATTATTATTATTATTATTATTATTATTATTATTATTATTATTATTATTATTTACATCTTCATTGACAAAAATTAATTACAAATTTGCCTAATCTGAGGGATTCAATTAGGTCTTGTAAGAGTGAGGATAATGCTGGTATTCACTGTCCCACAGCAGGACAGAGGGCCATACACGAGACAATAGGTCTAAACTGTAGGCTGAAGCACATATTATATATATATATATATATATATATATATATATATATATATATATATATATATATATATATATATATATATATATAATATATATATATATATATATATATATATATATATATATATATATATATATATATATATATATATATATATATCGGCTACAAAAGTAGGGCCCAAGAGCTAACATTCGCTCCTGCAAGCACAGATAGGCGAGTACACAACCCCATCTTCAGTCCTCCGAGGGGCTGATAAGACGACCCACCAACGAGGCACGACCCAGAGTTTAGGATATAGGGGGGGGGGGAATGAACAAATCCACAAGGGCCGTGACGAGGATTCGAACCTACGTCCGAGAGCATCCCAGACGCTGCCTTAATTGACTGAGCTACGACATGATAAGAATTGCAACCAGAAATTCTACTGAATTTACTTGGATCCTGCAGCCTCTCCGAGACACAAACCAGGATTTTACACAACTCCCCCCATGCACTCGAGCTATGTCAATAGGCCGTTCTCCCTCTTCCCCCTTACTTCATCACGCTATTGTGATATCTGTGTGTAATAGGGGGGAAATGTTCCCATACTTGGGGGGAAATGTTGCAATACATGACGAGTCTGGCCCCCTCTCCTAGTGCAGGCTGTCCCCAGGAGACCCGGAGACTCTTCACAAGTTGCCTCACCAGCCTCTTATGTAAAAAAAAAAAAAAAAAAAAAAAAAAAGAGGCTGGTGGAGGAGCAGGATTGATACTTAGATGAGGTGAAACTTGAAGCCACATTTCGACGAACAAGAGAGAGAGAGAGAGAGAGAGAGAGAGAGAGAGAGAGAGAGAGAGAGAGAGAGAGAGAGAGAGAGAGAGAGAGAGAGAGAGAGAGAGAGAGACAGAGAGACTGAAGGAAAAGAAACTGTCAGGGGAAAGCGCCAAGCCATCACGACTATACAGCACTTTGAAGGGATCAGGATTTGGGATGGAACGGAGGGTAAGGAATGGTGCCCAACCACTTGGACGGTTGGGGGGAAAGGAGACAACAGGAAGGGAGAAGGCAAGATGGAGAGGGAGACAGACAGACAAACAAGAAACACCTACAGATACTGCAAACAGTATCATCAACATACATACACAGAAGGAGGAGACAAAACATACAAGCCAAACACAGACATCGACGTAAAACAGATGATTGATTGACAGCTTCAATTATAATCAGTATACATCTGAATATTATATGACCTTGAGAGTCAAGCGAGAACGCGGATGCCGTCAGCTTAAGAATACACCCAAGACGCTAAACCCAAGACGCTACACCCCAAGACGCTACACCCAAGACGCTACACTCAAGACGCTACACCCAAGACACTACACCCAAGACGCTACACCCAAGACGCTACACCCAAGACACTACACCCAAGACGCTACACCCAAGACGCTACACCCAAGACACTACACCCAAGACACTACACCCAAGACGCTACACCCAAGACACTACACCCAAGACGCTACACCCAAGACGCTACACCCAAGACACTACACCCAAGACGCTACACCCCAAGACGCTACACCCAAGACGCTACACCCAAGACACTACACCCAAGACGCTACACCCAAGACGCTACACTCAAGGCGCTACACCCAAGACACTACACCCAAGACGCTACACCCAAGACGCTACACCCAAGACGCTACACCCAAGACACTACACCAAAGACACTACACCCAAGACACTACACCCAAGACACTACACCCAAGACGCTACACCCAAGACACTACACCCAAGACACTACACCCAAGACGCTACACCCAAGACGCTACACCCAAGACGCTACACTCAAGGCGCTACACCCAAGACACTACACCCAAGACGCTACACCCAAGACGCTACACCCAAGACGCTACACCCAAGACACTACACCCAAGACGCTACACCCAAGACACTACACCCAAGACACTACACCCAAGACACTACACCCAAGACGCTACACCCAAGACGCTACACCCAAGACACTACACCCAAGACGCTACACCCAAGACGCTAAACCCAAGACGCTACACCCAAGACACTACACCCAAGACGCTACACCCAAGACGCTACACCCAAGACACTACACCCAAGACGCTACACCCAAGACACTACACCCAAGACGCTACACCCAAGACACTACACCCAACGGTCGGTAGGGGGGACGGTCTCTTTTACGTCGTCAGCAGGGGGGACGGTCTCTCTTACGTCGTCAGCAGGGGGGACGGTCTCTTAAACGTCGTTAGCAGGGGGGACGGTCTCTTTTACGTCGTCAGCAGGGGGGACGGTCTCTTTTACGTCGTCAGGAGGGGGGACGGTCTCTTTTACGTCGTCAGCAGGAGGGAACGGCTTCCGTACGTCGTCAGGAGGGGGGACGGTCTCTTTTACGTCGTCAGCAGGGGGGGACGGTCTCTTTTACGTCGTCAGCAGGGGGGACGGTCTCTTTTACGTCGTTAGCAGGGGGGACGGTCTCTTTTACGTCGTCAGCAGGGGGGACGGTCTCTCTTACGTCGTCAGCAGGGGGGACGGTCTCTTAAACGTCGTTAGCAGGGGGGACGGTCTCTTTTACGTCGTCAGCAGGGGGGACGGTCTCTTTTACGTCGTCAGGAGGAGGGACGGTCTCTTTTACGTCGTCAGCAGGAGGGAACGGCTTCCGTACGTCGTCAGGAGGGGGGACGGTCTCTTTTACGTCGTCAGCAGGGGGGGACGGTCTCTTTTACGTCGTCAGCAGGGGGGACGGTCTCTTTTACGTCGTTAGCAGGGGGGACGGTCTCTTTTACGTCGTCAGCAGGGGGGACGGTCTCTCTTACGTCGTCAGCAGGGGGGACGGTCTCTTTTACGTCGTCAGCAGGAGGGAACGGCTTCCGTACGTCGTCAGCAGGGGGGACGGTCTCTCTTACGTCGTCAGCAGGGGGGACGGTCTCTTAAACGTCGTCAGCAGGGGGGACGGTCTCTTAAACGTCGTCAGCAGAGAACGGTCTCTTTTACGTCGTCCCAACTCTGGCGTTCTTATTTAGTCACGTTCACACCTAACAACCCGCGTTCATTTCTGTGAACTTAGTGACATGACCGCAATCATCACTTCAGCTCATATTTCCTCTCAGAAGGACTCCTCTACCTTGTGATAGTTCCTCCGAGTTAGCGGTCTGATCAACTAAGCTGTTTGATGCCGCTGCTCGCAGTCTGATGAATCACAGGTCGACTGTTCAGGTAGATCCTTTTAGAGGTGTTGATCACGCTCTTGCTCTGAACACCCTGAGAGGTCGACTAGTTATAAATAGCACCTTGGTTGATACCTGGTTGATGGTACGTATAGAGGGGGAATACCTTACCTTACGTATAGAGGGGGAATTCCCCTCTATATTCCCCCTCTATACCTTACGTATAGAGGGGGAATGCCTTACCTTACGTATAGAGGGGGAATTCCCCTCTATATTCCCCCTCTATACCTTACGTATAGAGGGGGGAATGTTGAAGACCCTCGGGGGCCTCTTGATTATCTCCGAGCCTGCGTCGGATGAAGAGAAACACCGCTGTTGTAAATTTAACAGTTGTTTCTTGTTATTTCAACAGTTGTGACTATGGCGGGTCTCTCCCTGGAAACACAAACCGAAACTGTCTCTATTTTCCGCTTGTTACAACTTGTAATAAAGTTGTTACATCTTGGCTTAACGTGTTTATGACGTATTAGAACGTTGTAACAACTTGCTATATTGGTTGTTATAACTGGTTAGGAGGTGTTAAAACTTGTTCGAACGTTGTACCAACGTCGTAGTTTCGGTGTGTGTTTGGCGGGTCTCTTCTGTCACCTCTATCAAGACCAAGAAAATCCGTCCATTTGTGACGGCTGTGCTCTACTACCATACGGGTAGTAGAGCACAGCCGTCATCCGTCAACATTAACCACCCTTCAACCCTCCATCAACTAACCTTACTATCTTCACCATACGGGCAGCAAACCCAAATTTAAATTGTAACAGCATCTCCCTGCAGAGTGACTAGTAGTGTTGGTGATGGTGGTGGTGGTGGTGGTGATGGTGGTGGTGGTGGGGGGGGCGGTGGTGGGGAAGGGGGGTGGGAGTAGACAGTACTGTCCCGCCTCACCAATGACTAGAGGCGCCTCACAGGCTAACCGTCAACTGTCACAATCAAAAGAGTGCACTGACCCCACTGGACCCCCTCTCGTGTCTCTACTGGACCCCCTCTCGTGTCTACTGGACCCCCTCTCGTGTCTACTGGACCCCCTCTCGTGTATCAACTGGACCCCCACTCGTGTCTACTGGACCCCATGTGTATATTATTTGGTATTAGTGGATTAGTATTGGGTATTATTTGGATTAGTGACTTTTCTTCAAGAAGTGCCGGACCAACCGGGCTGTGGTGGGTATGTGGGCCTGCGGGCCGCTCCAAGCAACACCCTGTTGGACCAAACTCTCACAAGTCAAGCCTGGCCTCGGGCCGGGCTTGGGGAGTAGAAGAACTCTCAGAACCCCATCAAGCAGGTATCAACCGGGTACACATACAGACACACACACACACACACACACACACACACACACACACACACACACACACACACACACACACACACACACACACACATAAATTCCTCCCCCCCCCCCCACATATCCAACCACATTTACCCCTTGCACATATCCCCCAACACATTCCGTCCTCATCACATCCTAAAAAAAAAAATGTTAAAGATGAAAGCAGTAATAAAAATTGTTGATATACCTTGAGGTTATACCGAGCTTCCACGCCCCGTGTGATCACCTAGCCTGTTGGACACCGCGCAATGTGACGAGTGGAATTATAGCCCGATTGATCAGGTATCCATTGGAGGTGTTCATATCATGTTCATAATCCCCCCCCCCTCCCACCCTCTGGATTGGTCACCGCTGACCAGGTAACCCTTCGGTGGCGCTGATTAAGGCAGCGTCTGGGATCCTCTGGGACGTAGGTTCGAACCCTCATCACGGGCCCCTTTGTGGATTTGTTCACTGACCAAGTTTATATCCTCGGGAGGGGGGAGGGGGGGGCTGGTCACGCCCTCCTTCAGAAGACATGACCCAGAAAGACAATAAAACACATGGGTGAAAGTTCCGATAAAATTACGAGTGATCACCAAGACTATTAAGGAAGGTGTTGAGGTGCGGCACGTCCCTCGTCCCCCCCCCCCACACACACACAAACACGTGGTTCATTCCACAAGACGAAGCTGTGAAACGTTCAGAGGTATGCCACTATAGGCTAGCCCCAGAACTAAGAGGCATGAGTTATGAGGAAAGGCTGCGTGAACTGCACCTCACGTCGCTGGAAGACAGAAGAGCTCGGGGAGACATGATCACCACATACAAAATTGCCAGGGGGGGGGGAAATGACAGGGTAGACAAGGATGGATTATTTAACACGGGTGGTACACGCACAAGGGGACACAGGGGCTGCGGATGGGACTTGAAACGGCGAGGCTTGAAAAGGAACGGATTGAAGGGGTTGGGAAGAGGAAGTTAAAGGAGCTGGAATCTGAAGTGAAGGGGAAGGGGTTGTTGAAGGGGAGGGGGGATTAAGAGTGCGTGGAGCTGAGGAGGAAGCAGGGCGAGGAGGGAGGGGCGGGAGTTGAGGTCGAGGTTTGAGGCTTACAAAGTGGATGGAAGAGGCAAGGTTGAATGGAGGGTTGCGGTGGCTGGTGGGTGAACCAACAGGGTTCAGACAACAACAGGTGGGGTGGCCCATGGTTGTATTGAGGTGGGCGGACCAGGGCGTGTTGAGGCGGGTGAAGCAAAGAGGAAGGAACGAAAGAGGTGATGGTGGTGGTGGTGGAGAAAAAAGGGGGGTCTGGGAAGGACAGTTCCAACAAAACAAAATAATAATGCAAGAACGGAGCATATAAAGAGGTCAGTTCGCGCCGACACCTGTAATTGTTGCGGCTCTTACAGCGGTCCTCGCGCGCCACTTTCTCTCCAACTCTTCCCGCCAATATTGTCTTGCGCCCTGCCCCTTCCCGCCCAGCTCGCTGGCTCGCTCGCTCGCTCGCCGCCTTTGCTCGAAGACCACGTAATGAATTACGAATACACTCCAAATTGCTCACTGTAATGCTATGATACCTTTTGGTTACTGACGACCACCAGCGCCACGACAAAACACTGCTAGAATTCTTAATTTAAGTCTTACAAGACTCAAAGTAAGTAAGTACTTATCAAAAGGCATCAAACCGGGAAGGCTATGTAGCACTACAAGACTCAAAGGGAAAATCCAGTCCTTGACAATATGTATGTATCTTCGCCATTTCGCCTTCTGCAGTTTTCCCCTATTCCTTACTGTCAAACTTTTCTTGTATTTCCATCTCATTCTCCTTCCATTCCCATACTTGAAACCTTTCCTATATCGCTATATTTCTTACCTTGCTCCTACTGTTCCACCTTCTCACCTGTCATCTCACACTCTTACCTCATAAACTGACTCCCTCTCACATTCCTATTCCATCACACGATTTGGTAATGGTCCAGGGCGGACCGATGCGTCGTCACTTCTTGAATTTTCAAATCTGTGGACCGAACGAGAAAGCTGCTACTTTTCTGCAGGCTATAACAAGGGATCTTATCCTTAATTAACGTAGACTTGAGAAGTGCTTGAGTCCCTCCCCCCTGTAGTGTTGTCACTCCCGCCTGTTGCATCTTGTTTGTGTTTTGGTGAACCAGCAGCTGCAGCAGCAGCCACAATCAACTCAACCAGCAGCAACAATCACAATCGACTAGGGTTAAAAAAAAAGCAAGACTTGTCTGAGAAAGTTGGCCAGCAACTTCCACCTAGTTTAATTTATAATGCTCCACCTGTTATTACTGCCACCATCACCACCACCACCACTACCACTACTACTACTACTACTACTACTACTACTACTACTACTACTACTACTACTACTACTACTACACTGCTAGTCTTATTGCTTAAAATAATAACGCTGATTAATTATATACAACAATTATGAATGACATTTAAAATAATACACAAATTAATACACATGGCAGAAAGAGCAGCATCAAACGAACACACACACACGGCAGAACACGGGGATCTGGTAGCTGAGTGGACAGCACGCAGGACTCGTAATTCTGTGGCCCGGGTTCGATTCCCGAACCAGACAGAAACAAATGGCCAAAGTTTCGTTCACCCCTGAATGCCCCGTTACCTAGCAGTAAATAGGTACCTGGGAGTTAGTCAGCTGTTACGGAGCTGCTTCCTGGGCTGCTTCCTGGGGTGTGTGTGTGTGTGGTGTGGAAAAAAAATTAGTTAGTAGTTAGTAACAGTTGATTGACCGTTGAGAGGCGGGCCGAAAGAGCAAAGCTCAACCCCCGCAAGCACAACTAGGTGAATACACACGATAGAAAGAACAATACCAAGTTATTATATCCGTGACCTACAGCAAAAGACTAACGGAGACACACAGACACTATTGCTCATAGGCGATTGAAATCCGGAGCCCAGGAGCTGAAACTCTCCCTGCAAGTGTATTTAAAGGTGTAAAATGGAGCGGTGTGACAAGGTGAGCAAATTGACAAAGGCAGACTTTGACAGGCTGATGAGACAGAGACATACGCAATTTGACAGGGTGGGTGAGACAGACAGACACACAGACACAGACACAGACACACACACACACACACACACACACACACACACACACACACACACACACACACACACACACACACAGACAGACACACACACACACAGACACACACACACACACACACACCAAAGTGTGTGTGTGTGTGTGTGTCGGGACCAAAGAGCCAGAGCTCAACCCCCGCAAACACAACTAGGTGAGTACACACACACACACACACACACAGACACACACACACACACACACACACACACACACACACACACACACACACACACACACACACATACACACACACACACACACACACACGCTCGACCAACCGGTCCTCTCAACAAAAACGTCTCACATTATACGTTATGCCCCCCCCCCCCCTCCAACGTACATATTACAAAGTACTACGCCAAACAGTGGCTCACAAATATCCCCGTTTTCTATGCATCGCCGATAGGCCAGGTCATCATTTAGGCGGGAGTTCCTACATTTCTAGTTAGGTTAGCACCACGTATTGTGTACGTTGTAGGCAGCACTACAGCGGACGGGTCGAGCATATGTGGCCACAACCGGCCTCCCAGGTCACATGAGGAGTGAGGTAACACCGCTATCCGGTAGCCGCCAGCCTCCGCCCAGCTGACGCTGAGACGTCACCACCCCGCCAGGGATAGGTTTTAGGGGTTAGCTGTTGTTATGTCGCATTGGGCCAGGACAAGCTGGGAATAGGTTTAGTCAGGACAAATTGGGAATAGTTTTTTTTTTTTTTTTTTTTTTTTTGAGATATATACAAGAGTTGATATATTCTTGTAGAGCCACTAGTACGCGTAGCGTTTCGGGCAGGTCCCTGGAATACGATCCCCTGCCGCGAAGAATCGTTTTTTCATCCAAGTACACATTTTACTGTTGCGTTAAACAGAGGCTACAGTTAAGGAATTGCGCCCAGTAAATCCTCCCCGGCCAGGATACGAACCCATGACATAGCGCTCGCGGAACGCCAGGCGAGTGTCTTACCACTACACCACGGAGACAGTTAGAACAGGCTAAGATGGTGGATACATTTTTGGATCAAATTAGGATAAACCGATAGGCTAAGATGGGTATAGATTTGGTTAGGTAAGGTTTGCACCGTGTTATGTTGGGTTAAGTTACAAAGGCTCGATTGGTTTGGATCGCGTTAGGTTTGGCTCAGCTAGAGAGTGTTTAGGTTCGAATGGCCTGAAGTCGTGTTTGTACAGATTTGGTTCGAATTCGCTCATCCTGAGTGTAAT
>NC_091162.1:17065813-17068313 GCF_040958095.1 Procambarus clarkii
CTAAGGTAACGTATCAGTCAAGGTCTAAGGTAACGTATCAGTCAAGGTCTAAGGTAACGTACCAGTCAAGGTCTAAGGTAACGTATCAGTCAAGGTCTAAGGTAACGTATCAGTCAAGGTCTAAGGTAACATATCAGTCAAGGTCTAGGTAACGTATCAGTCAAGGTCTAAGGTAACGTATCAGTCAAGGTCTAAGGTAACGTATCAGTCAAGGTCTAAGGTAACGTATCAGTCAAGGTCTAAGGTAACGTATCAGTCAAGGTTATAGGTAAAGTATCAGTCAAGGTCTAGGTAACATGAGTCTAGGTCATATTGTTTGTATTCATATTATTTGTATGTATAGTGTGTATACCCGAATTGTGTACACCAATAATGTGTATACCCGAATTGTGTACACCAATAATGTGTATACCCGAATTGTGTACACCAATAATGTGTATACCCATATTGTCTACACCAATAATGTGTATACCCATATTGTCTACACCAATAGTGTGTATACCCATATTGTCTACACCAATAATGTGTATACCCATATTGTCTACACCAATAACGTGTATACCCAATTTATGTACACCAATAATGTGTATACCCATATTGTCTTCACCAATAACGTGTATACCCATATTATGTACACCAATAATGTGTATACCCATATTGTCTACACCAATAATGTGTATACCCATATTGTCTACACCAATAGTGTGTATACCCATATTGTCTACACCAATAATGTGTATACCCATATTGTCTACACCAATAACAGCAAGGTTATGTTTGGTTACCTTTGATTTAGTTATGTTTGGTTAGGTTAGGACGACCCTTAACTAGGATCTATAGTGGTTAGCACAACCAACTCGGCCCCCAGTTCGAGTCCCGGGTGGGATTCAGAAGTTCGGGTTTTTGGAGTTAGGCAATTGCTGTTGGCTTGTATGTTTTAGATTTAGCTACTCAGAACGAAATGTCCATGTAGCACGGGCTATGGCGAACCCGTAATCGTAAAAGACTTCCTGTCTTCCCCTTAAATGTGTAACCAAGTGGATGGGGGTGTGTTTGATGTGAAGAGCTTCAGCTGTCCTGTCTTCTCTTCACTCCCCCTCCTCCAATCAGTCCCCACACCCCCCTCCTCCAATCAGTCCCCACTCCCCCTCCTCCAATCAGTCCCCACTCCCCCTCCTCCAATCAGTTCCCCACTCCCTCTCCTCCAACCTGTCCCCACTCCCCCTCCTCCAATCAGTCCCCCACTCCCCCTCCTCCAATCAGTCCCCACACCCCCTCCTCACCTTCCCCACACCTTTTCAAAGCAATATTACCCAATATCCAAATCACTCTCCCCTCCCCCTCCCCCCCTCACCCCAAGTACTGCCCCTGACTTCCTGAATTCCCCCTCCCCCCCTCCTTTCCCCCAGGTCCCCCCCCCCTCCCTCCTTCACTTACCCCGTTCGACGTGGTGAGGGAGGGCGAGGCCCGGGGGGAGGGGGGAGGGGTGGGGGTGGGGGAAGTTAAAGACCTGTGACGTAGCCAGACACTGCCCCCAAGGGCTACTTTCTCCTGCCAGGGCCACAAAGGTCACGGCGCAATGCTGCAGGGCCGTGTCCTCCACCACCACTACTCTACCACCACCAACCACCACTTCCACCAACACCCCCGCCACTACCACCACCAACACCCCCGCCGCCAACACCACCACCACCACCAACACTACTACTCTACGACCTCCACTACTCTACCACCACCACCACTACTCTACGACCACCACCACTATTCTACGACCACCACCACCAACACCCCCGCCACTACCACCACCACCACAGCGCGAGAAGTGTCGACACGTAGTATGAGAAGTCTTTTGTTTGGCCAACATATACGACCTAATGTTCCAATCGAGAAGTATTAGCTTAACTAACCAACCCATCAGCAATGAAGCCTGGTTGTAAAGCGGGTAGTGGTGATAGCTAGGGGGGGAGGGGATGGGAAGGGAGGGGAGTAGGTAGTAACAGAGAAGGGGGGGGGGGGAGGGAAGGGAAGATGGTCAGGGGGGGACGAAATGACACTAGAGAAACCCGGCCTTCTAATAGCACGTCGTATTTTGACGTATACTCCACCTAAGGCTAAAAACCGTCGTACTAGAAAATGATAACGGCTGGCGAAATTGACGTACTATCCCGTTTTCTGTTTTGGGTCCTCTGCTCTAGGTTAAGATAAGGGGTCACTTTAGTACGACACTTTCTTGACGTTGGGAAACCTTAGGAGGACGGGGGCTGACTAGAGACCCAGTATACCACTAGGGTGATCAGCTGTGTGGATGGGCATAGTGGGTATTCAAGCGCCCACAGCATTACCGGAGGGCGTGTGCTTCAGGGGGTACTGTGTTAGACGGTGGGAGGATGGCAACACTGGCCGGGTGGTGTGTGTGTGTGTGTGTGTGTGTGTGTGTGTGTGTGTGTGTGTGTGTGTGTGTGTGTGTGTGTGTGTGTGTGTGTGTACTCACCTAATTCCC
>NC_091162.1:17070813-17075813 GCF_040958095.1 Procambarus clarkii
ATGGCGGTGTGTCCACTCACAGGATGAGTGAGGCTGCCCAATACTGTCACTATGGCGGTGTGTCCACCCACAGGATGAGTGGCGCTGCCCAATACTGTCACTATGGCGGTGTGTCCACTCACAGGATGAGTGACGCTGCCCAATACTGTCACTATGGCGGTGTGTCCACTCACAGGATGAGTGAGGCTGCCCAATACTGTCACTATGGCGGTGTGTCCACTCACAGGATGAGTGACGCTGCCCAATACTGTCACTATGGCGGTGTGTCCACCCACAGGATGAGTGGCGCTGCCCAATACTGTCACAATGGCGGTGTGTCCACCCACAGGATGAGTGGCGCTGCCCAATACTGTCACTATGGCGGTGTGTCCACCCACAGGATGAGTGGCGCTGCCCAATACTGTCACTATGGCGGTGTGTCCACTCACAGGATGAGTGGCGCTGCCCAATACTGTCACTATGGCGGTGTGTCCACCCACAGGATGAGTGGCGCTGCCCAATACTGTCACTATGGCGGTGTGTCCACCCACAGGATGAGTGGCGCTGCCCAATACTGTCACTATGGCGGTGTGTCCACCCACAGGATGAGTGGCGCTGCCCAATACTGTCACTATGGCGGTGTGTCCACCCACAGGATGAGTGGCGCTGCCCAATACTGTCACTATGGCGGTGTGTCCACCCACAGGATGAGTGGCGCTGCCCAATACTGTCACTATGGCGGTGTGTCCACCCACAGGATGAGTGGCGCTGCCCAATACTGTCACTATGGCGGTGTGTCCACCCACAGGATGAGTGACGCTGCCCAATAAACGCGCCTCTCGCGGGCACAATTTAAAACAAAACAAAACAATGCTGACGTCAATCCACAGTGCAATGAAAGCACAAGTCGTGAACAGAAAACGGAATCATGCGAGACACCCGATGCGCTGTTGACGGGATTAACAATGAATTGACTTCTGCGTTGTATGATTATCTGTCTGTCTACGTGTTTGGTTTGTGTGTTTGTGGCCACCAAACATTCGTTATTTTGGTTATAGTTGTTGAATCGGGGGGGGGGGGGGGGGGGGGGAACTGCCTCTGTTTATTTTTGAGCTGTTTTGTATACCTGTCTTATGTACTACACCTCAAGGTTGGGTGTACAAGCACTCGCTACACCTCAAGGTTGAGGTGTACAAGCACCCACCAAACCTGCTCCCCCCCCCCCACCCCGTTTGTGAATGAAAAACGGTTTACACACGACTCACAACTGCTGACGTTCGAACACTTCCGGAACAAGTGCTTCACTGACGAATTTTGTTCGAACCACAACGCTGTAAATGCTTCACCCACGTACTACAAATACAAATAATCGCCAACAGAACCTAAATACCTAACCTAACCTATGCCTATATATGCACAATATGCTAATATATAATAATATTAATTTATATTTGAGAAAATTCATGTTTTGAATGAACAGCATGTTAAAACTTATGAATGCGTCTTTAGGGTCGACCGCTGGATGGAATGGACTGGAGTCGAGGACGGGTAAAGGTGTGTGGCTACAAATCCCCAGGACCCGGATTCACGAAGCAGTTACGCAAGTACTTACGAACGTGTACATCTTTCCTCAATTTTTGCCGGCTTTGGTTACATTTATTAAACAGTTTACAAGCATGAAAACTTACCAATCAACTGTTGTTATTGTTATAAACAGCCTCCTGGTGCTTCGGAGCTCATTAACTGTTTAATAAATGTAAACAAAGCCGGCAAAGATTGAGAAAAGATGTACAGGTTCCCAAGTGCTTGCGTAACTACTTCGTGAATCTGGCCCCAGGTCGTTGGTTCCTATCACCCCATTGGTCTGATTAATTTTCTTATAAGCAGTAGTAGAAATAATTGTAGCAGCAGAATTGTTTATAATAATAATCAATGGTTGAAGTAATTCAATCATTATTCTTAATTAGATTTTTCTCACTCTTACAATTAATATATTTTGTCGCTTCGAGAAATATTTTTTTGTCGAAAAACACATGAAAGAACATGAACATGTTTATTTAAAAGAACATGAACACATACAGGTGTTCATGATCTTTTAAATGAACATTAAACCTCAAGAACAATCTGTCAGGAACGCTAAATATAATGCCAGTAAACAATACTATTAAAGATAGTATTAGAAATGTAATATAATACTATTAAAAATATACTGGAGAGATCTCTCTCACCTAATGCGTCTTACTGATCAATCCGCTGAAACTCTGATACACACACACGAAAAATAAAGTCTTACTCCAAATTCAGTCTTACTAAAAATAAGACTAAAGCGCCGTAATATTGACGTGTTGCATGCCTGGCCCCCTAGGGACGTTAGGTGAGTTGTGCGGATTGCTCAGTTTGTGCTCAGGCAGAAAATTTGAATTCTTGTTACGGAGGCGTGGCGACTGGGGGGGTTCAGGACGGTCTTGTGCAAGCCTTACACCACCAGACTTTTGTATGCACAAAGAGGAGATTAAACTCATTTCCAATGCAAAACTTACACAAACTTTCATAAACACACACACACACACACAGATATATATATATATATATATATATATATATATATATATATATATATATATATATATATATATATATATATATATATATATATGTTGCAACCTAAGAAGGACATTGTCAGCGGTCACCGGCCGCTATGGACGCTTCGATGTGAATCACTTCGGCCAATACTGTGTCAAAAAAAATAAGACTTCTGGCACCTTCTTAGTCCCGTGCCGCGTTCTCGTGTTCTTCAGGTGTTGTGACTTCCTACTTCCGTGCCACGCGGTGTTCTCGTGTTCTTCAGGTGGTGTTAATCATACGGGAGTACATCTGCAGTACTGTGAAGGCCGCGGTGACGTGCTCGGCCCGACGTAAACACTATACCCCATTCCGGGGGATTAATGTATCTCCGGCCAGGCTTCACGGTTGGTCTTAGGTCAACCAGGCTGTTTGTGACTGCTTCTACCTCGGTTGAACAAAAAAAAATGACCCATCACAAGCCTGTGACGTGAAATGACTGAACCAGACTGAACGGTAACCTTGTCGTTTCACATGTTCATCTCACATGTTCACTTCACATGTTCATTCCATATGTTCACTTCACAGCTGTTGCACTTCAATATAATGAAACAATTATGTAGTGTATATCATGTCAATATAACTTCTTGAGATTGTACAAGCGACTCAATCACATTCGGCGATTATATATACATGTAGCAGGATAGACAGCAGACATGTCTATATAACACAGACGGTAAAGGCACTTCGGACACACAGACACACACAGACAGACAGACAGACAGACACACACACACACACACACACACACACACACACACACACACACACACACACACACACACACACACACACACACAGTTTCAAAGCGTCATACGACAAAGAGTGCTGGGAAGACGGGACACAACGAGCTTAAATCTCATCCTGTAACTACACTTAGGTAATTACACACACGCAGGTAGAAGACAGGACAACCTTGAGTGTGAGACTACAGCAGCATGTAAGTTACAGCACGTCTGTAAGCACTACAGCACACGAGGCGAGCGCGCAACACCACGGATCTCATAGCCATGAAAGCCGTATACCAGCATTCAGAGTCTGCCAGTGGTTGCTGTCCTGGCGAAGGGGGAGGCTATCTTATCTTGAGGTTATCTTGAGATGATTTCGGGGCTTTAGTGTCCCCGCGGCCCGGTCCTCGACCAGGCATCCACCCCCAGGAAGCAGCCCGTGACAACTGACTTACACCCAGGTACCTATTTTACTGCTAGGTAACAGGGGGGCATAGGGTGAAAGAAACTCTGCCCATTCTTTCTCGCCGGCGCCCGGGATCGAAGCCGGGACCACAGGATCACAAGTCCAGTGTACTGTCCGTTCGGCCGACCGGCTCCCTACCGACCGGGAGAACTACCAGACAGCTGGAAGACTTGCTAATGTGTTACCTGCATATAATGACAGGTATGGACAGCTATACAACCGGTTTGCATTATCGACGCCTGACAGCTGGGTGGACAGCGCTTCGGATTCGTAGTCCTGAGGCTCCGGGTTCGATCCCCGGTGGAGGCGGAGACACATGGGCAAAATGTTTCTATCACCCTGATGCCCCTGTTACCTAGCAGTAAATAGGTACCTGGGAGTTAGACAGCTGCTACAAGTTGCTTCCTGGGGAGTGTGTAACAAAAAAGGAGGCCTGGTCGAGGACCGGGCCGCGGGGACGCTAAGCCCCGAAATCATCTCAAGATAACCTCAAGATAACCCTATAAACATCTAAATAATCTAGGATAATGCCGAGAAAATCTCTTTTAATGCACTACACTGCCTCGTTGGAGAGGGGGAGAACTACCAGACAGTTGGAGAAGGTGAAGAGAACTAGATTCTTCAATATAAGAGCCGTGAGCAGTGCAGATGATCTGAAAAAGGAAGTAGTTGAGCCAAACTCTATACACAGTTTCAGGAAAAAGTATGATAATAAGAGGAGTCGAAAACCATTACAACAGCCAATTAAAATGCGAGACCCAAGAGCTAAAGCTCACCCGGCATAAAACAACAAGCAACGTCGTATATACCCAAGCTGTTCCAACCCCCCACCCCCCACCCCCTCTGGAGGTGACGTGGAGCAATACAAGCAAAAACATGGAGTACAGTCAGATAAGGTAACAGATATTAACCTGATCCACACCGAACCCATAACCTGCTTCAAAGTCGGAGACGCAGACCAAATAAAGCTGATTAAATAAGTAGCAGTTGTGAATATCTATCCCGTGGACGACACCACGGGCCAGATAGACTGAAAGGAGATGTAGAACTAACATGGAGAGATACAAAACATTTGGAAATCAAGCTTGGCAACCAAAGATGACACACAAATACATACACATATACACATACAGCTTACTCCTGCCGGCACACATAGTAAACAGTAAATACATACATACATACATACATACATACATACATACATA